>NW_003315275.1:0-15691 GCF_000151505.1 Trichophyton verrucosum HKI 0517 | reverse complement strand
TTTGGCCTAGACAAACAATAAAGTCATAGACACGGACAACAACAACCCGGGTAATGAGGAATAAGAATATATAATTCCAGAGAGGGATAAGGAACTTGGTATACTGTATCTTTTTTGCTGGGGTGTCTATTTCATTTCTTCGGATTCACCAGTTGGTGTGCTGGCGCCGTTTGATTTTCTCATGCTGTAGGGTGCCTATAGACATCATTAGCTGGTACTATTCGACAGGTACGAGGGAAAAGTCGGGTTGATAACATACCAATACTTTCTTTGCATTGCATATCCTCCATGCGAGGTTCTGCACATTGCCGTCGGCGCGAACGACTTCAGTAGCGAATTCAATTCCAAACCTGGCATGTCAAGTTAGCAATTGCAATGAGGAATTAGTGGGAAGAAAGTTGACTGGGACATACATCTGATGAACAGCATACACAACCCTCTTAGCATACTTGAGATCACCTTCGGTCTCACATCCGAAAGGCTCCTCGGCAGTCTGCGGCGAGATCTCCGGATCTCTATCAAAGCAGTTCTGCACAATGGGTAGAAGGGCCTGTTCGATTGCTGTGGTCATGAAACCGTTACCATTGCTAGAAACGTGGGATGGAATCTGTCCGTCGTCAAACTTGGGTATACGGATCTCGAATGGTCGTGAAGTAGCCATGACATTATGCTTGCCGTTATGGTGGTATCGGAACTCAAATACGCCTTGGGTCCACCATAGCTTGTCGCCAGAGAAAACCATTTGGCCAGAAGCTACTTCGTGCGAGGAGGTGGAGGTGGAGGACTTTTTACCCGACCCTGACTTAACGGATGGTTTCTTGCTGGTGTTGGATGTGCCGGGTTTTGAAACGACGACATCACTTGCTATTAGGCCCTTTTCGCTAAGTACGGAGTCAAAGGAGCCATGGTTAGTAGCTACCCATCGACCCCAGGAGGAAACATTGGTGACTTCACGAGACGGGTTTTGGCCAATCATGTACAGGCCTACCCAGTCCCTCTTGCTATGGTTCAATGGTGCAGTCCAGTTAACTTTGATCGGGGAACCGTATTCGAAGACGAGCACTTCGGATTTGTCTTCCGCGCCGTCCCGGATGGTGATGCAGTCGGATGTGTCGACGTTGATGGAGTAGTCGTTCATGTCGTAGCCGGCAAGATCAGGTTCGATACGGGTGATGGTGATGCGAGCAGGGTACTTGTGGAATAGCTCGCTGGTATCCTTGACGAAGGTGGTGACGCCGGCAGCCAGCTTTGGTCGTGCGGTGTCGAGGACTTCCTCGATGAACTCGATTGATTCGTCCAGGATCCGATCGACGCTGCCGTGCAATTGTTTGAACGAGGGAGGAAGCGAGCGTTTGATGCTGCGTACCAAGCCGGCGTCCTGTCGGAGTCCACGGCCGTATAGTTTCTGCATGTGTGGACGTTCGACGAGTTGGATGAATGCGATTCCGAGGGTATGGCTGAGCAGGGCGAGGAAGATCATGGCCCGACTGCTGGTGATGAGTGCAGCGCCCCAGACACCCGCGAGACCAAGGACACGTTCCGGGTTGTTGAGGAAGCGGTAGATACCACTGTATGTCAACTTGGGTGCCTCGTCGAAGAAGAAGTCACCGAAGAACCAGCCAAACTCGCCCAGGGAATCGTAGATGCTGACGGAGGTCCATATCTGGAGTGCAATCAAGCCGGCACCAAGGACGTGTTTGAGAATGGCAAGACCGTATCCCCAGTTTTCCGGGAGAGTATACATTTTCCAGGCGGCGGCGATGAAACTGGCGTAGCAGAGGGTCATGCTAAGATGGTATGTTCCTTTCCACTGATTCCAAGCTTCTTCCTTGGTTTCTCCAAATTTGACGAAGTGTCTGGTCCATTCTCGGCGGTGGGATTGGCAGTTGAGGATGTAGCCGATGCCAACGGAGTACCAGAGTCGCCAGATGGCAGCGTTTAAGACGAAAAAGAACTGGTATATGGGTGTGGATGGGGTAAGCATGGTAAGAGCAAAGAAGAGAACCTGGATCAGGATGATGGAGGAATCAGTGATGCGGTGGAGATCGAGGTTCTTCACACCAACGAGATTATGGGTTGAAGAAGGTAGAGCAACAGGAGACGGAGGGGGAACCATTTCGCTGCTATCAGATGGTCTGCGGCTGGATTTCTCCTCCCCGGCAAGTCCAGCATGAGATTCAATGGTTCTCTTTCTTGGTGGAGGTGCGTTGTAGGTTTTTTCAATATGCGGGTTCTCTACCAGGACAAGGAAGGCAAACTGGGCTGCGTGGGCGAGAATTGAGATGAAGAGCACCTTGTAGCTGGCAGCCATGAGGGAGATTCCGTAGTAACCAGCGTAACCAACAGAATACATGGGATGGGGGGCCATTTCGAAGACGCCGTCAAAGGTCAACTCCTGGTCAACAAGATAGAAGAAATCACCCCAGTACCAGGCGAAATCCTTGACGACACGATGCGCATCGAGTTTGACCCAGAGATTGAACAGAACAAGGCCCAATCCAACAACCCAGCGAAGAATGAGGACCAAAAAGTTCTCCTCTGCAGGCCGGGAGCCACATGCAATCGCAAAGAGGCAGTAGGAAGTAAAATCACACATGAGAATAAGGTCGACAACCCGTCTGAAGACCAGCCAGGTATTGTACTCTATCGGCGCATCCTCAAAGGAGTAGTCTTCGGGTATCTTGGTCTCCAGCTCGCGTTTGATGAAGCTGTATAGCTGTGGGTGCGGGTTGTCTCCGGTGGCCGGGTTGACGAATATCTTTGTCTGACGGGCCCAGAGCACCATCGTAGAGTGGTTTGACTGCATGTGGAGAAGCCATCCGATGCCGATATTGTACGCAGCGCGCCATGAGAGGAAGAGCACGGCAAATATGGGGATGCGCAGGAAGGATGGCAGCAGGTAGAGCAGGACGATGTGCAGGCCGATGATGGACAGCACCAGGATGTCTGACAGGTTCTTGGGCTCCGAGGGCGACAACAACTGCGAGACCATGTCCCGAGTATGTGGAACGGTGAATGCTGCCGTCTGTCAGCCTGTATTCAGAGATAATATCGGGTGTAATTGTATAATAACGTAGGGAGATATGCCGGTTGGCGACCTACCAGTGCCGTCTGGCGTCCTGCCGATGGTCTTCTTCTTTGCCTGAGCAGCAGCAGCAGCGCCATCCGCGCTCTCAACAGGCTGCTTGACGGGCTCTTCTACCGCCCTGGCCTTTCTCTCGCGCAGTCCACTGTCGTCCGGCCGCTCGACTCCGGATAGTCTTGCCATGGTGGCGGTCGTCACTCCGTCTTGCTGCTGTTGTTGTAGTTGTTGTTGTAGTCGCAGGTATTATCAACAATGGCCTCGAACGACGGCGTAGTCTTCCAACCAGCCAACTGTCCCGACTGCCGCAGAGTTGAATCGTCCAATACGATGCTGGCCAAGTTGAATTGGCAGGCCTGATGCACTGGTGGGCTCGTCTGTGATGCGGCGATAGTTAATGGCGGGAGTTTATAGAAAAATCTCCCCAAGAGAGGCACGCGAGACCTGCAGCAAAAACGACTTCTTGGCCTAAAAAGTCCCTCGGAAAAAAGAAGCGAGACGACGAAGAGGCGCAACCCGGGGCTATATCAACTACCAGAAGCTAGTCTTGTCTCTTAAATATTAAATAGCATAATAATGGCTGCAGCGACGTCAGGGTTGGATGGAGCGGCCTTTTTCTCCTCTTGTGGGTTTTGCTTTTGCTTTTCCCGTCGCCCTGCTCGATGATGTCAACGTCCGGCGGCGTCTTTTTTGCTGCGCTTTCGACTAACTACGAACTAAACAGCTGCGGAGCCCGCGACATAATATCAACATCAACGTCGGGATGAGGCCTACTGGGTGCATGAGAAGCATCCCGGCCTACATGTGCATGCATGAATACGAGATCAGGGACGTCAAAACAGGTAACGGAAGAGGTAGAGACACCTCCTCCACCAGCGACGGCGGGCGAGGGTGGCCTCTGATCGTCTGCGCAGGGCGGGTTCTTTGACTTTCGACGGCCCTTGAAAAGATGCGGTTGTTGCGGTTGATGCGGTGATCGCGGGCCGCTCAGAGGGATTCTGTCTGTCTCCTCTCCTCTTCGCTTTTTGACGACGGCCAGGAAGCGGGATAATGCTGAATAGCCAGCGGCCGCGGGAGGTAGAAGTAAGGAAGTACTCGGTACAAAGGGATACTTGGTAGCCCGCCGGGATCGACCCCAGAGACGATCGGGCGAGTTTAATCTCACGTATGCCATCTACACGGTCTCCCTCTGCACGCCCAGCAGCTTTTCTTTCCCCCGCTGTCTCTTGTTTTCGTCACTTTTCGCTGTCTTCTCGCTCGTCTTTTGCTCGTCTTTTGCTGCGGCGGCGGATGTCGTTTGTTGATGTACGGAGTATAGTGGGGGTAACGGCTAATACCAAAGTTACAGGCAGAAAGCGGCGTGGATAATCACATGCTACGGAAGATCTTACAATACGTTACCATACACGATAAGGGATTTTGATTATCAATCTTTCAGATGCTTTTTTTTATCAGCTTAAAAGACAGACAGACAAGAGACACAGAGAGACAGACAAGGACGTTGAAAAAGTCGGACAGCAGCAGCAGCTCTGACTTGGTATTACGCGGGATAAGGAAGAAGCCAAGCAGACGACGGGGGATTAAGTGAGGGAACTCGGGGAACAGGAAGAAAAGAGGGCGGGAAAGAAAAGATGGCGGAGGCCCCAGATCTTGTTGCGCCGGAGCCAGGTAGGCTGATCATCTGGACACTCTTGCATAGTTATATAGGCAAGGAGAAGGTGACTAACTGGATAGAACACTGCCCGGGACCAACGTCGTCACAGGCCGGAAAGGGAGACGCCTGCGCAGGGTGTCCGAACCAGGCGATATGTGCTTCCGCCCCCAAGGGGCCCGACCCGGACATCCCGCTCATCACTGCACGCCTGGCGTCGATTAGACACAAGATCCTCGTGCTCTCGGGCAAGGGAGGAGTGGGCAAGTCGACCTTTTCGACCCTGCTGGCACACGCATTCGCCTCGAACCCGCAGTCGACTGTGGGCATCATGGACGCCGACATCTGCGGGCCCTCCATCCCCAAGATGATGGATGTCGAGGCAGAGACAATCCACGTCAGCGCTGACGGCTGGAACCCGGTCTGGGTGTCGGACAACTTGGCCGTCATGAGCATCCAGTCCATGCTGCCCAACCGCGACGACGCCGTCATCTGGCGCGGTCCCAAGAAGAACGGACTCATCAAGCAGTTCCTCAAGGACGTCGAATGGGGGGAGATGGACTATCTGATTGTCGACACCCCGCCGGGAACCTCGGACGAGCACCTTTCTGTTAATTCGCTGCTGAAGGAGTCTGGGGTTGACGGAGCAGTGTTGGTCACCACGCCGCAGGAGGTGTCACTGCTTGATGTGCGCAAGGAAGTCGACTTTTGTCGCAAGGCTGGTATACGCATCCTCGGATTGGTAGAGAACATGTCAGGCTTCGTCTGTCCAAGCTGCAAGCACCAGTCTGACATCTTCAAGGCGACCACCGGCGGAGGCAGACAGCTGGCGGCAGACCTGGACATCGAGTTCCTGGGCTCGATACCGCTCGACCCGCGAGTAGGCATGGCCTGCGACTTTGGTGAGAGCTTCATTGACAGCTTTCCGGACAGCCCCGCGACGCTGGCCTTGAAGTCGGTTGTCAGACAGGTTGGCAGGCTCCTGGGCGACCAAGATGTGCTCTGAGTAACCCTCCCCAATCACCAAACCCATAATCACGTATCCAAGGCCCTGTCAGCCCTGCACACGGATTCTTCAGCAGCTTTTTTTATTACTACTCTTACCGTCCGTCTTATCGACCACGATTCTCGACTGCTCGACTATTTATATCTACGTCTAGCCGCCGGACAAGCCAGGGCTGCAAGGGGTCGAACGAATATCTCCCGTCCACCGCAGCCATTGAACATCTCCCGCTGCAGACTACCAGAGTCAACAGACTCACACAACATAAACCGCAACCAAGCAATTCACTAGTCTTGACTAGTCGACTAGCTGGCTGATAAAAAAAGAAACATCCTCCTCTCCCAATCAAGGGTGCGTTTCACTGATTTCCATCTGCCGAATCAGCGCCCTTCTCCGCGCCAAGTTCCAGGCCTATCGACACTCGCCTCCTGGGCTGGTTTCACCTCTCGCCCTTGGCCGGCGGCTGTTCGTCTTTCTCTTTCCTCTTTGATTGACTTCCTGCGGTGTTGGCTGTCTCTCATCCACTCCTCAGCGTTTCATACCTCTCGCTTGCGACCTGGCTCTGGCGCCCCAGGCCTCGCACAAGACCCAATGGGCGACGGAAGAGCCGACACCTTACTCTCGCCAGCATGCCGCCCTGTGGGACTTCGGCAGTCAGTCAGACTTTTCGGACCAGGAGAAGGGCGCTTTTTTTTTTTGCCCTTGCGTCTTTTTGCCTGCATCTGCATTCTGTCTGCAGCTTGTCCTCTTTGCTGCCTGGGCTCCCAAGGCAGGAAAGGGGCAGACTAAGCTTAAGGCTGTTTGACACCTGGATCACAGTCGAGTTTATGCGCTTGTTCTTTTCTTTTCTTTTCTTTTCCTCTCTGCGGAGAGTTTTATAAAAGATACAGATATGGCCGCTCAGGGATGGACCTGGTTCTGGTTACATCTCCTGCCTGTCTGTGACTGTCTTTAACCCTCTCCCTCGCTTTCTCTCTCTTTCACTCTCTCCTTTCTCTCGCTTGTTCCCTTTTTTGTTTCTGTTCTATATCAATGCATCACTGCTGAGCAGTGGATTTACCATCTTTGTCTTTTTGTCCTTCTTTCTGGCCGGCCCATCAAAAAAAGTACATACCTCCGTCTATCTTGAATAGACTGGTGCCAGGCCTAGGACTTCCTTCACCTGGTGGTTGCCCGGCCGCAGCGGGCTATCTCTCTGTTATTGTCCTCATAGACATCAATAGTTGACCTCTTTGATTCATACACCTTTTTGTTTTCTTCTATTCACTGTGCCAGACAGTTAAAAAGTTCTTCCTTTTCTTTACTTCTGCATCTCTCTTTGCTTCTCTTTTTCTGGCCATTTCTCTCTCTCTGTCTCTTTTTTCCAGTTCCCTTTGCTACCAAAAAAAAGCTATGAAGATGCATGTATCAACCCTCCTGGTAGCTGTCCTGCTGCCTCTCGCACTCAGCAAGCCTACACCTCGAAAGAAGACCAGCAGCTTCAAGGTACATCTTGCGCGACGGGGAGAAACAGAGTACTATCGCGATGGACCAACAGACCTGCAGAGAGCATATGCCAAGTATGGCATCCCAACGACGCATGAGATGGAGGGCTACCATCCACAGCCCATCAGCAAACTCCCTGGCAACTCGAAGGCTACTGCAGGCAGCGGCAAGGAGGGCGTCGAGAGTCAAGATGAGAAGGGCGAGGTCGTGAACAATCCTACGGACCATGATATCCAGTTTCTCTCCCCAGTGACCATTGGAGGACAGCCATTTATCATGAACTTTGATACTGGCTCGTCAGACACGTAAGTGCTTCTTTTCTGATGCATCATATCAATATCACATCCGACATATCACTAAACAGCAAATCTAGATGGGTGATGAACACGCAAATGACCGATGAAGAGGCAAAGAAGGACCACCACCTGTATGATCCGTCCAAGTCCAAGACAGCATCCAAGCTGGTCGACCAGAACTTTGACATCAAATACGGCGACAAAACCCACGCTTCGGGCCCGGTCTACTCGGATGTGATGGACATTGGCGGCGCCACAGTCCGCAATCAAGCTATTGGGCTGCCCAGCAAAGTTGCAGCCTCACTCGCAGAGGACAAGACGTCCGACGGCCTCGTCGGTCTGGCCATGACCAAGCTCAACACCATCCGCCCCGTCAAGCAGAAGACCTTCTTCGAGAACCTGGCCGAGGACCTGGACGAGCCTGTGTTCACCGCCCAGCTCAGACACGGCAAGATGGGCTCCTACGAGTTCGGCGCCATCGACAAGTCCAAGTATCACGGCGATCTGATCAAGGTGCCCGTCATCAACGAGAATGGCTTCTGGGAGATCCCGTGCAGCTTGTACTCTGTGGGAAAACTGGATAAGATCCAGACGATTCAGAACGGGACTGGCACCGCGATCCTGGATACGGGTACCACGCTGCTTGTCCTTGACGAGAAGATTGTCAAGGCGTACTATGCCCAGGTTCCCGGGGCGCGGTACGATCCCACTCGGTTTGCTGGATGGGTGTATCCATGCAACTCGCCCATGCCCTCTCTTTTTCTTGCAGTGGGAACAGACCATATGGCTATTATCCCGAGCTCGCTGCTCACCTTCCAGAGCTACGGCCCTGGTCCTGACGGCGTTGAAAGTATGATCCCCCCTTTTCTTTTGTGTCTTACGTATGTTGTCTACTTACTAACTGGGAGTAGCATGCTATGGAGGCCTGCAGTCCAACAACGCCGGCGGCATCCAGATTCTGGGAGACGTCTTCTTCAAGGCTCTGTTCGTCGTCTTCGACCAGCGAGGTCCTTCCATCTCTCTCGCTCCGCATGCGTGATGTTATTCTTGCCCATTTTTCTCCTTGATGATAGACGGACTCTTTTTCTTCTTGTAGCTAGTTCAGTCATGTATCATATTGACTGCGTCACGACCGTACATAATTCTAATCAACCCATCTACTTCTATTCTACTTCTATTCTACTTCTATCAATATCAATATCTACTTCTACTTCTATATCAATGTCTATCCCTTACTCTGTATCTTCCCGCTTACTAAGCAACCCCTCGACCACAAAAAGTTTTCTAAAAATCAACAGGAAAAAAGACGAAAAAAGACGAAAAAAGACGAAAAAAACAACGAATTGAACAGACGAAGCGAATTAAAGACAAGAAAAATAGACGAAGAAGAGGAGAAGAGACGAAGACTGATTGTCTCTGTAGTGCACTCGGTCTGAGAGTGCCATCCGTCAAGCTGCCGCCCCCAGGCCTGATCCCGTCGCTTCTCCGGGCCTCAACCCCGCGACGAGCGCTCTCAGCAACAGTCACAGCAGTCACCCGAGCAGCTTCGCCCGCACCGGCAGCGAGGAGAAGCAGTCCAAGAGGCATTCTAGGAAGCCAGGCGAACAGGACAGCCAGCATGGCGACGGCATCGACACCGACGGCCTCGCTGCTCTCGCTGCTGCACCGCTCATACCCGCAGGCCGTCCCGCTGCAGGCCACGGAGGTCAACCTGCACACCCTCACGCCGCTCATCTTCCCCACGGTGCTGTACTCTGACGCCGAGCGAGCAGAGATCGAGTCATGGCTGTGCGAGGTCAGGAAACTGTCAGACAGCCTGAAGGAGGGCGCAGATGCTGAGAAACTGGGGCTGGGAGAGCAGCTGAAGAAGCTGAACGCGCATCTGGCTATGCGGACTACAATGCTGGGCGTGAAGCCGTCTGTGCTGGACGTGGCGCTGTATGCTGCTCTGGCTCCCGTGGTGGAGAAGTGGACTGCTGAGCAGCGGACGGGGGAGGACGGGTACCATCATATTGTGCGGCATGTGGACTTTGTGCAGAACGCAGAGCTGTTTGGGCTGGAGATACCGGCCGAGGAGAAGGTTGCTATTGACCTGGATAGTGTGATTGTGGTGCCCAAGGACGACAAGAAGGCTAAGAAGAAGGCTGAGGCTACCGTTGTGGTTGGAAAGGGGAAGCCGGAAGATGCTGCTACTAATAAGGGTGAAGCTGGCGCTGCTGGAGGTGAAGCAGCAGGGGAGAAGAAGGCAAAGAAGGAAAAGAAGGAGAAGCAGCCTCGACAGAAGCCCGCTCCCGCGCCGGCAGCACCCATGTCGCCCTGCGTCATCGACCTGCGTGTCGGCCATATTCTACGAGCCATCAACCACCCCAACGCAGACTCGCTTTATGTCTCGACGATAGCCTGCGGAGACGCTCCCGGTAGCGACAACACGCAGCTCGACGAAGAAACGGGACTGACTGTCCGAACCGTCTGCTCTGGCCTAAACGGTCTGGTTCCCCTGGAGGAGATGCAGGGCCGCAAAGTGGTGACGGTCTGCAACCTGAAGCCGGTGACGATGCGAGGAATCAAGTCTGCGGCCATGGTGCTGGCAGCTTCACCGCGCAACGACGACTCGCATGCCGGCCCCGTCGAGCTGGTCAACCCGCCCGAGGGCGCGGAGGCAGGTGAGCGAGTGTACTTTGACGGCTGGGACGAAGCGGAGCCAGAGAAGCAGCTGAACCCGAAGAAGAAGATGTGGGAGACCTTCCAGCCAGGCTTCACGACGACGGACGGGCTGGAGGTGGTGTTTGAGAGCGCGGCGGTGCCTCAGGTGAGCGAGGCTGCTGGCTCGAAGCCGGCCATGGGCAGGCTGATGGTCAAGTCTGGTGGAGTCTGTACCGTCAAGAGCCTTGCTGGAGCTACTGTCAGGTAGTTACTCAGTTGTAGCATGATACATGATACATGATAGGGAATAGAAAGAAACTCTTCGGTATCTCCAAGTATCTCAGGGGTAGCCATTCAGGGGTATCTTGTATCCTATACTCCGTATATCAACTGCGGCATCAGGATAGCAACCATCACCGCTATAATATCTTACACGACTTTTCATGGGAGCACTACGTACCACCGGCTACCCGCCGTCTGCCTTTTTCCCACTCGTATTCTCTGTTGATCTCCATCCTGGCAGAGGCATGAAGATCGCCGGCCACGGTGTCTTTTTGCTTCATATCCAGCATAACACTGCAGCAGCAGATACTGAATCAACTTATATCTACCACAAGCCACTCCGTACAACGAGGCACTCTCTAGCAGTAGGAACACATGTAGATATAGGCCATAGACTACTCCGTACAACTGTCTATACATCTGTCTACATCGGCGGTACTTGAGCAAGACCTGCAGGCGGAAGAAAGATGATCCCTGAAACAAGCTGAAGAAAGCGAAAAAACCAGTAAAAAGCCGACCGACGAGCAGAAGAAGAGACGAAGACGCCGTCTATCTGTCTCACTCGCTTGTCTGGCCAAATATTGGACGTTAAAGCGCCTTGTATTGGCCGCTGCTGGCACTTCTGAGGGCTGCGGCTTGCTGACTCCTTTTGCGATCTTCGTCTCTTTTTCGCCCCTTTGGCCCCTTGTCCTTTTTCACCATCTTCTCTTCTTCTTCTCTGCTTCTCTTCTCTACTTCTATTTCTCTTCTCCCGCTGTCTCTTCTGCTTCGACTGCTCGAGTCTCTAGATCAAGGCCGCTGCCGCTGCTGATGCTGCTCGCGGCGACATGAACAGGCATTCGGCCTTTTCCAATGGCTATACCGCTGCCCCCAAGCGGGAGAGCGGTACATTTTCCATCTCCCCCCATAGGTAGGATACCACGAACATATCACTGAATAGACGGAGAGATGAAGAGATGAAGACGAAGACGGAGAGATGAAGAAGATAGCTGACTGGCAAAGATTCCAACCTCGCTCTCAGCCTGCTCTTCGCCGCCGCCGGGCCCTGCTGCAGCGTCTCGTCGTCGGCGGCCTGCTCTCGATCGGCCTGCTGCTCTTCCTCTTCCCTTCATGGCGCCCGTCGGTGCTGGGAGCAGCCTCGCTCGGCCTCTTCGCCGCCTCAGACGACTTCCAGCTCGAGACCGTCCGCTACTACGACCTGTCGAACGTCGAGGGGACGCCCAGGGGGTGGGAGCGCGAGGAGCGAGTCCTGCTGTGCACCCCCCTAAGAGACGCCGCGCCTCACCTGCCCATGTTCTTCTCGCATCTGCGCAACTTCACCTACCCTCACCACCTCATCGACCTGGCCTTCCTGGTCTCGGACTCGAAGGACGACACCTCGGGCCTGCTGACGAAGCTGCTGGAGGAGCTGCAGAACGACCCGGACCCGCGGCAGCCGTACGGCGAGATCTCGGTCATCGAGAAGGACTTTGGCCAGAAGGTCAACCAGGACGTCGAGAGCAGACACGGCTTTGCGGCCCAGGCCTCGAGACGGAAGCTCATGGCCCAGGCGAGGAATTGGCTGCTGAGTGCCACGCTGCGCCCGACGCATAGCTGGGTCTACTGGCGAGACGCTGACGTTGAAACCGCACCGTTTACCATCCTCGAGGACCTCATGCGGCATAACAAGGACGTCATCGTCCCTAGTACGTTTACTTTTTTCTGAAGAAAAGTGGGAAATGCAGTTTACTAACTAGGTGTAGATGTTTGGAGACCGCTGCCAGACTGGCTGGGTGGAGAGCAGCCGTACGATCTGAACTCGTGGCAGGAGTCCGAGACCGCCCTGGCTCTAGCTGATACATTGGATGAAGACGCCGTCATTGTCGAGGGATACGCCGAGTACGCTACCTGGAGACCCCATCTGGCCTACCTGCGAGACCCCTTTGGCGACCCGGACATGGAGATGGAGATCGACGGAGTCGGCGGTGTCAGTATCCTGGCCAAGGCAAAGGTCTTCCGGGCGGGAGTCCATTTCCCTGCTTTTTCCTTTGAGAAGCACGCCGAAACAGAGGCCTTTGGAAAGGTATGCATGTTCTACAGGTTTATCAATTATATATATATATACACATACTAACTGGAGGTTAGATGTCGAAACGCATGAAATTCTCCGTCGTCGGCCTGCCGCACTACACGATCTGGCATCTGTACGAGCCCAGCGTCGACGACCTGCGCCACATGAAGGAGATGGAGCGAGAACGCAAGCAGCGAGAGGCGGAAGAGAAGGAGAAGAAGGAAAAGGCGAAGAAGATCAAGGAGCAGTTCAAGGACTCCAGCGTTGAGTCTGAGAAGGACAGTGCCGCCGTACACGACATCATGCAAAAGGACAAGACCCAGCAGCAACTGAAGGAGAAAGAGAAGAAGAAGCAGCAGCAGCAGGAGAAAGACAAGGCCTCGAAGCAGTCAAACGACGGCTCTGACAAGACGGACAAGACGGACAGCAAGAAAGAGGTCAATAATGAAGTCAAGAATGAAGTCAGGAAAGACGTGAAAGATGTCAAGGACGAGGCTAAAGAAGAAGCTGGCAAACCGGACGACAAGACCCAGGCTCAACGGTCCAACGGCCAAAAGACATCAGACAAGCAGAAGCAGAAGCCCAGAGACAAGGCCAGAGAAGCGTCGAGAGGCGAGCAGAAGGCCGAATGATCCTCCCTGAAGCCCGTCTTATTCTTTCATGCTTCCTAGACCTTGATGATAGACTTGTAAGTTGATATAGACATACCCCCTATTCTCGACCTACCCCTGACCCTGACCCTTTACCTGAACAGCCACAGACTAACATCTACCACCAAGCAGCCCTTTTCCGCCAAAAAGACGTACTTCTGGGTTTATTTTCTTTCTTTTTTTTCTCTTCATCTCTTTCTTATATTACATATATCAAATGCTGCAGTGTGATGCTACCGCTGCGAGTCGAGCCCTCTTCTTCACGCCTCTTACTAGACGGTCTCCCGCTTTCCTCCTGCGTTCCTGGTGTTGTTCCTTGTCTCTCTAGCCGACGAAGCTCTATATCAATTTGTCGATTCCTTTTTTCCCTTTCTTTCTCTGATGTATATCTACTTTATTGTCCGTCATCCTCGTTGTAGGTCTTTTTCAGCGTCAAAAATCCACCAAAATATCAACTTCTACCAAATCTCCACCAATTCAGCTTCACCAGCTCATCAGCTCATCAGCTCACCAGCTCCATCAGCTCACCACTACTCGCCCGTTAATAATAAGATGCTTAGTCTTCTCTGAATAATACTTAACTCTGGACCTTGCAGCGTACGAAGAAAAGACCCCGCCAGACGCCAAAACGGAGCTCCTCAGCGCCACCGGATCCGCGGCCTCTCTGCCACAGATCTGCCCCCCCCCCCCCCCCCAGGACGCCAGGACGCCAGCAACGATAATAATAATACAACAAACATATCGAACCTCAAGCGTCCCTCGCCGCGGTCTGGAGCTGTCTTTGCGCTCTCGCTGGGCCCCCGTCGCGAGCTGCCTGCTGCCCGCCGCAGAGTAATGGACCTTCGCCTGACGCAGACGCAGCCCCTACAGCCCGTCCGCCTGCTCGAGCTGCCGCCCGAACTGCTAGACCTGCTCGAATCAGACCACCCTCCACAGTGCGTATCCTGCTCCGGCTCGTCCGTCTCGTTGGGCTCGTCTATGCCGTCTCTTCTTTGGCTGCTGCTGGTGCTGACGCTGACCCTCCTAGGCTGTGCCTGAAGTCATCTGCGCCCACATCGACAGCCTCCACCACCACCACCACGACTACAACCTCTTCTTCTACGACTACGGCGTCTTCTACTTCTACTACTACGACTACGGCCACGGCTACGACTGCGTCCTCTCGGCCAGGAGCTGACTTCGTGAACCTGTGCACGCCGGCAAAGACCTTCTCGCTACGCCAGGTCAACTCCTCCAATTCCGTCTTCCTGATCAGGCCCCAGGTACAAGGGCCAGGCACAGCTGCCACAGTTCCGACGACAACGACGACGACGCCAGGCATCACGGCCGTAGCACAGTGCAAGTCGACGCTCGAAGTCCAGGCCATGGCCTCCTCCGAGACAGCCCTCCGGCCCCTGCTGGCCGCCCTCGCCGTCTACGACGAAAGCGACATCCTCATGGACGAGCGCACCGAGGAGGACGACCACCCCCTCTCCCCCTCGGAGATCGTCCATGAGCGCTCCAAGGTCTTCGCAGACATACCCTTCTCCCGCGCCGAGTGCGAGCGCGCCTGGAAACACATCTGCGCATTCGTCCACAAGAACAAAGAGTCCGGTGCGATCGGGTGTCATCGTCCCTCGGCCAGGGCAAAGCTCATGGCCTGGGAGAAGATCATCGAGGGCGCAACCCTCCATGGCATCGATCTCGGCAAACAGTTCCTGGTCGAGGACCTGTGGAGTGCCGTCATAGAAGAGGCCGAACACACCGTTATCGACGAGTATCCGTTTCCTCGCTCGCTGTTCGACGCCATTGTGCGTAGGCTGGTGGATAATTCGCCCATTGATGGGGACCTGAAGTGTACGTACGACACGACACGACACACAACGCCCTCCCGGCTAATTATTTAATATACGATTTTGTTTATTTACTTTTCCCCCCTCCGCCCCCCCCTGATTTGAAGTCTGATAACTAACTTTGTGGCTATAGGGGCAAATCTCGATCAGCATATAACAGCCCAATGGACGGCAGAGCTCCTCCTCGAGTCGTCTAACGGGACCCCCAAGGCTGTCCTGAACGTGGATACCTTCTCCAGCGACTGGAAAGATCTCTTGCCCGAGCAATTCAGATCATATGCATCTATCGACAATCTGGATGTACGTTTGTAACCCCGCTTCTTTGACAGCTCGCTTTGCCATTAGTTATGTCACATATATGTACTACGCTATATATGCACACGCTAGAAATGCTAACATCAATGCTGCCTGGCTGAAGAAATCCTGCTATCGACAGCCAGAGTCGACGACTATCTGCTTCCAGCCAAATCATAGTTATTAATACACAAACGCGCAATTGGATCGGATTGACATGGGGATCCATTTGAGCAATCCATCTTCCCAGCATATAACAAAATGAAACGGCTTTCTCAATAGCCTCCCTCTATAGCATCGCATCTCTGCTTTCTGCGCTTGTCTAATGCCATCGTTAAAAAAAACTGAATGGAAATCAACACCACAAAAAAAAATTGAAAAATCGAATGAAAAGAAAAATAAAAAAAAAAAAAAAAAAAAAAA
>NW_003315274.1:19944-86675 GCF_000151505.1 Trichophyton verrucosum HKI 0517 | reverse complement strand
AAAAAAAAAAAAAGGTAGGTTGGAAGCGCGCCAAGGCCTAACGTCACTTTCCCAGCCAAACAAATCCCAGCCTCATTTTTTTCATTTGTGACCGTCAATATCAAGGCACAAGGCTCGCCCTTCGCCTGCTTCCCAGCCCGTCAAACTTCATCAGCAATTCAGGATACGAAGTACTCCGTGCAGGTTCTCGTTTACGCAACTCTTCCATGTCTGGCGATTTCTTCATCGACAGCCCGGTCCCGCCGAAGCTGGACCTGACCGGTGCCAGATCTCGCTTCTACCACTCGCCGCAGCCAGCGTCAGCGACCTCCTCGCTGTCGTTGTGTCGCACTCTCTCGACGCCGCTCATGAGCAGCTGCAAGCGTGCTCGCTATGGCTATGGCGGACTCGATGACCGGGCTATCTGGGACCGCCAGTCTCCCGTCTCGCGGATCTCGAGTCCTGTGCCACTGGCAAACACCGAATACCTACTGGCAGAGGGAGGTCTGGATACAGGGCTGTTGACGACGGCAGGGCAGCCGATACTGGGATTCTCGTCACAGCGTGATGGTGACAACGAGGAGTCAGAGCTTGACTACCGGCCCACGAGGTATCGAAAGACCAGTCGGACAATGGGGGACGTACCAGTTACACCCTCAAATATTGAAGGAACAAAACGGAAACGGGACTCCCCGGTTCCCCAGGGCGATGACACCGGCGTGAAAAGTTCTCCAGGCTGGGGTGAGGCAGTCCTCAACCTCGTTGGAGGCGTTGCTGGGAAAGTGTGGAATTTCTGCGTGTCAGCTCCCTTCCGAGGGTTTCACGCCGGCGGAGGCATAGGGTACGATATGGACGGTTCCACAGCAACGGTACCACCAAGCAAGAAAAGGGAGAGGCCCTCTCTGTCACAACGGAGACGCTCAAGCCGTTTGATGGACGATATACCAGTGCCTGGCCGTTATCCGGTAGACGAGCACTATCACATCGACAAGCCGCGCCGGGAAGATATACACAACAACTGGGTTCTCGTTAAGGAAGACGAGGATTCTCGGGAGATCAGCCCATCTTGCAGCTCCAAGAAGCATGCTCGCCGGAACAGCGTTGCCCGCCATGTCCCTGCACGCCGCTCCGGTGCCAGAGTACAGTCCAAGCGGCCCATGACACCTCTTACACCAACACGTTCCACCAACCTCTCTCCGCATATCTACTCTCCTTCATCTGCATCATCGGTCTACAAGACGCCACCAAAGCACACTACGGTGTCAAACCCCAACGAAACCCCGTTGTCACGAGAGACTCAGAGACATGCCGCCAAACTGAGGCGCAAGGAACGTGAAGAAGATGCCAGCATACGCAGGCTGAACCACCAGCTGAAGGCCATGATCAGAGAAGGGAGACAGGCCCTGGGAACTCGGATTGAGGTTGACGAAATGGACATTGATGAATGGGATTGATCCATCTTCCCCCTTTTATTGACGATTTTCCTTTTTCCTTTGCATTTCTTTTGTTTTCTTTTCTCTGCGTTTCTAGCCTGTTGTCTCCTTTTCTTTCTTTTCTTTCGATGCTTTAATGAACCATGCTTCAACAGGGGTATCTTTATATCCCGATGATGCCACGCTTAATGACCTGATGATACCATGTCTCTCTTTTCATTATCTCCATGTTTATCCTTTTCGTTGAGCTTGAAGGGATATAAAAGACGAGAGCCCTCAGCTTCTTCACCAAGTTTGTTCTTCGTTTCCTTTTGGACCAGCAAAACGAGATGTTCCGCTTATTGATAACTTAATGAATGCCCTGCCCTGCTTCAAGGGAGGCCGAGATATGCTCCTATTACGCATACAAACCAAAATGAGATTGTCTATCAGGATATTATCCATCCGTGCTACTGTGAACCACAGCCTCGCCGTATCATCTTTTGTAGCAAACAAGCCGTTGCTTTTATCCCATATATATTCATCGAGCCGTACGGTTATGTTCAAGAATGTAAGATTTTCATGTACATCAAGTCTGTCAAGCCAGATTATCAACTGTCTCTTCTTCACAGCTTTTGAGAAGTCCACTGGACGCCAGCAGCATCGAGTCCAGCCTCGCCGTCTACGAGGACACACCAACCCTCGCTGCCCTGTCCTCCGGGCCCACCGATGGCGGCCTTGAAGTTCTCACGGGCGTATTCAAGCACCTCGTCGTCGTAGGTTCCTGGCTGCAGCCACACAGCCGGCACGCCCACCGAGTTTGCATCTCGCAGGACCTGGATAGTCACCTTTGGCGGCGTCACGATCGAGAGGGATGTCTGGGAGGGCATCGGCAGGTCAGAGGGGGATGCCACTGTGGTGTATGATTTGGACGGCAGCGAGATCGATGGCGCCCGCGGATTCAGCGGAGTGACGGCCAGCGAGTGCTCATGATACCACGCGAGAACTAGAGAATGCCACTATATCAGCATCATCGTCGTCATCATCACCAGCAGAGGAAAGGGTATCTTTGGTACTCTTGTAGCCAAACTTGCTGGCATCGGTGCTGGCGCCAGCGACCGCAAAACGCGGCGACGAGAAGAACAGCTTGACGGCAGCCTCCATATCCGCAGACATTACCAGTCTCGAGCAGCAGACGCAACAATAGCTATCAATATCAACGTCAACGTCAACGTCAATATCAACCGGACGGTCCAAGATGGCTCGCAGTTGTTGATCCTGCGCTCTGCCCGTCCCCCGCGGTGGTTTTGGCGTAACCAACTAATTGCTTTTGCCGCCTGCAAGGTTCGCCCGTCGCCAAAGCGGTTTGTTTATTTATCGGCCTGCTGGACCAGCGAACAGAGACCAGAGCCTGCGAGCAGAGAACGGACGGACGGACAGACAGACAGGCAGAGCAAGCGGCGGACCTCGCACGCTGGCGGCAAGACCCCAATGCCAGCCCTGCTGCTGACCGGCGCGGCGGCGGGCACCAACATCGGACTCGTCGCATCGCTGACCCCCTAGCGGCCCTGCAAGTCATCGCGCGCTCAAATAACCCCCCCAGCCTTCCTTGCCTGCAGGGCCCTGCGCTGGCCTGCGATGGACGGGCTGGCAGTCCCTCCACGCTCTCCACCGACGCCTCTCTGCAGCCGTGACGCCGTACGTGTCGACGAGGGACGAGAAATGCCGAAATTCAGCCAGTGGATTCGAAAGATAACCCACCGCGGCGGCCAGGCAGACGGGCACAGCGAGCAGCCTGCGCGGCCGGCGCGGCCTGCACCACCGCGCCGTCGTCTCCAGCGGCCGCGGACGCCCCTGATACCGATCCTGCCTGCTAACCGGCGGCCGCTGTCGCTGTCATATCCCGCCAGCACGCCGGACGAGCAGCGGGCGACGGAGAACAGCCTCTTCTTCACGCGGCTGCCGCCCGAGATCCGGCGGATGGTGTACATTGCCATGTTTGGGGCGCGGACGATACATGTCAGCCTGAACTATTCCACCTCGTACGTGGCCGGGAAGGCTCATGCTCGCCTCGACACCATCAAGCGGACCGACGACTACAACCTGCAATGGCGGTGGTGGCATTGCGTCTGCCATCGGTACAGGAACCTCCCTTTCTGGAACGACCGCTGCCAGCTGCCTCAGTATACGTCCTGCCGGGCTCACTATGGAGATCATTCAAGCTGCTTCATCGGGGTGCTGGAGTGGCTCCTCACGTCTCGCCAGTGGTACGCCTTTATTTTTTTTCACCTTGCCTTTTTAAACAGTAACTAGTTATTTGTTTTAAATGTTTAATGTCTAACGCTGTGCCTGAAATATTTATACGGAGGCAATGTCAGTCCTGTATCAGACCAACACATTCATTATCAATGACGAGTTCTACGATGGCCTCTTTTTCAAGCTGCCAAATTTGATCCCGGCACATCATGTCAGGGGGATCACCTCGCTTGAGCTAACATCTAGAATCATCCCGGACGGCGATGCCATTGACGTTGGAGACCACGCTGCACTCGTTGCATTCTTGTGCTCTTTCTTCCCTCACTTACGCTGCCTGCGCCTGCACATCAGGAGAGGCGGTCGTTTCATAGAAAGGGCCACTCACTCAGTATCCGGGTGGATTCAGCCTGGCCTTGAAGGCTACCGTCTTATAGGTGCGGCGATCTTCTATACGACTGACCAGCTGGTACATCACTACTCGACCAAGTTGAAATGTCTAGAGATTGCTTTGGATAAGTACATCTACACAAGGGTCCTCATGGTCCAGCCGGAGGCCGTTATCAAAACAGAGGAGTCGCATCCACGGCAGTCCTGGCGCAGATTCTGGCGAAAGGTGGTCACCCACGACGGACTAGATCTAGGCTATTATGTCATGGAGGCGGAGGATCAGGTTCTCATTCCGATTGACACATGCTTATAGCTTTTGTCTATAGGCTGGAGACAGACGGAGGATGGTGGAGGACAGCAAAAACCAAATACTTCATGCGGGACGATCTCGACGGATACGGACACTCCTCTTTGCCGAGACGTCGTTCAACGCATGGATGTATTTTTTTGTTTACGGTTCGTGGCGTGCAGCTCGCAGCTAACGGGGCCTCTTGGATGGCTAAGCTTCGCGGGAACCGTTCACCGGGCCAAAATTCATGGATATAGCTGCTACGGTGGATCTCAAAGGTGGATTTTCAGGATCTCTAGATTTTCTAAATATAACCAATCGCTCCAGAATTGTTGTGGTGACGTTAACAGGAGCGCAAGTGTCTTGCTCATGGGCGATGGCTCTCGGCAAAGTTCGGTTACTCTTTTTCATGCCTCTTTGGTGGTTTGCCTATATAAAAGTCGAATGAACGCCCCCCCATTCAACTCCATACTTCCTTTTCACTTCCTACCATATTTCAGATTGACAGCATAACACATTCAGGGTAACCGATCCAGAAGGAATATTTCAAAATAGCAGAAGATGGCAACTTTTGCGTTAGTAAAATCCATTTTGATATCCAGACTTTGCTGGGAGAACAAGCGACTAATTGAGATGGACCGGCCTGAGATGTTGCCACCGGGCTCTACAGGAGTAACAACTTTTCATACACGGCCTATGCCACGTTTCGTGCAGAATACCCTCAAAAGCTCTATGACATGATATTCGCGTATCACCATGACGGATACGATACATGTCTAGATCTTGGATGCGGCCATGGCGTGGTTGCGCGTTTCCTGGCCCCGAAGTTCAAGAAGGTCTACGGCATCGATCCATCGGCCGGCATGATAGAGCAGGCGAAGAACCTGACCAAGGAGCAGAACGTTGAGTTCGTCCAAGCAGCTGCCGAGTCGCTTCCATTCATCGAGGATAAAAGCGTAGACATGGTTGTGGCAGGAGTAGCTGCACACTGGTTCAGCTACCCGCCGCTCTTCGCAGAGTTACAACGTGTGATGAAGCCGGGCGGAACCCTTGCTTTCTGGGGATATTATGATCACTTCTTTGTGGACTACCCCAAGGGCACCGCAGCAATGCAAGAGTATTGTTATGGCCCGGACAAGGACAGTCTTGCCAAATACTGGATCCAGCCTGGAAGTACGATCATGCGGGAGAAACTACGGGCTATTCAGCCACCGCCAGACCAATGGACGGATATCCAACGGCTTGAATACCAGCCAGGCCTTAACGGCCCTGATTCGGGCGAGGGAACGAAGTTTATGGAAACTGAGATCACGCTCGGTCAGGCCACTGAGTATGTCCGTACATGGAGTGCACATCAACGCTGGAAAGACGACCATCCAGACCAAGTCCGACGAAGCGAGGGTGGGACTGGAGATCTTGCAGACCAGATGTTAGAGGCCATCATCAAGTCTGAGGACGGCCTGCGGGATACCCCGTCTCCAGAGAACAAGGTCGTAAAGATTGAATGGGTCAGCGCCCTGATCCTGGGACGAAAGCTGTGAGATTCCTTTTTGAAGGGCGTATTCTTTTAAAGACTCACACGACACTCAGGGTATATATGCCAGCTGAGCCGGACGGGTCTGCGGATCTCAAAAACATTGGATTTGGCATTTATAGAAGCATGGTAGAATAGAACCTCCACTCAGTACTCTCTCTACATATATCTTTGAATATCAAAATGCAATCATCAGCAATCCTTTAAAAACCTCTTTTGTACACGATTCCCCCAGCGTTTCACTCATCATATACTCTCTTAGAGCTTTCCCTTTCCATCTCTATCTCCTTTTCCATCTCTGCAGCCAAAGTCTCCGCCTCCTTGTGCATCTCCTCGTCCGACCTAGCCTCCCTAGCATCGTTATCAACAGCAGAAAATTCGGATCGTGCCCGCTTACGCTCCATAGCAAGTTTCCGCTCAGCCAGAAATCTACCAATATCCCCTTCCTCGCCGTCCATCATACTGTAAATCGCATCCGAGCCACCCTTATGATCCAAATCTGCTTTCTTCCGAGGTATTATATGCGCATGCACATGAGGCACGCTTTGCCCTGCATCAACCCCGTCTTGAATGGCTACGTTTAAGCTCGAGGCCTGGTAGACGCGTTCCACCATGCGGCTGACTCGGCGGACTGTGAGGAAGAGATTCGTCGCTTCGGCGGGGGTCAGGTCTGACAGTCGTGGGGTGCGCCGGATTGGACAGACTAGGACATGCCCTGGCAGAAGCGGTTTGAGGTTCACAAGGGCGAAAGAAAGAGGTGTGACGAAGAAGACCTGTTCGAATGCTCGTTAGCCGTCTCTTCGTCTATGTCTTTTTATAGTTATTGGAGTGACGATGGGGAATCTTCGGACTGAGAGCGTGTGGACGTCCAGGCTCCAGCCTCCAGCAAACGTACCTGCGGCGTTACAAGAAACGGCCCAAAGTGAATTGGGCTTCTCGCAACTACACTCATCTCATCTGTTGCGGCTTCGCCAGCAGATAGTTCTGTCATTGCTCTCAGAGCTCGAGACAATATATGTAGCAAAGCAGCTTGTTGTTGACCATTAGATAGTTATATGTACCAGCCCTGAACTCAATAACTAACTATGAGGGTAAGAGCCGCTTAATTGATCGCCAGCTAACGAGTTAAACCAACCATTCCTATGTAACCTACTCGGTAGACTATGGATACTCAATCATTCCTTGCCTGTGACAATATTCAGCAGTCAATTAGGCAGTTAAACTCCGTAAATCTCCGCTGGCTAAATACCTAGCCGTAGGCCTACTGCCTATGGCCGAGTAGAACCACGGCTGGTTCAAATGCTGTAGACTACCAGCAGAGCCCATGCATCAAAACAAAACTATGCAACCGTCATATATGGAATATCGATCCCCAAAATGCTAGCTTGAGATGATAGATGATGTATAGTAAGTGGGCGCTGATGATAGCTTTGAGGAAAAAAAAAAAAAAAAAAAAACTGGTACAATATAATGCACCCGCTTCCGGGCCATCCAAACCATGGACTGGTAGACTCTAGCCTTCATGTGGGTTATCATCTTCAACCAAAAAACCACCTTCTTCGTGCATATCATCGTCAGCTCCAGGAACAAGAAATCCACCTCCTGTGTCGTGACTCTGGCTATCAACCTCTGTAGCCTGACGAGCTTCAGGGTCAGGGTCCATGCGACTAGCAAATGGATTGTGAGATTCAGTTTCACCAATTCCACCGTATTCTTCCCGGAGCCGATCATTAATGCGAAGGCCCATTATAAATTTCCGCCACGTAGCTAGGATAAGTTTGTCATGCTTGAGCTTCTCTTTTCTCCTTTTTTCCTGTTCATCAGCCATCCATGCATCCTTCAAAAGGTTCTCATTCTCGGCCGCAACGACTACCCCTTCAATTATTGGAACGGCCATTTTACTCCCGAATTCAAATCCGGTAACTGCTTCTGCATAATCTATGCCGAGTTTCTTGCAAACGCGGACGGTCCCGGGGTACGGCACATGTGCTGCTCCTCGTGGTATCATGGATGGAACGAAACAATCAATGTTCCCATACTCATTCTTGGGTATTACCCCATCCTTTATAGGCGGTGGGATTATAAATTCCGTTTGATATCGGGCGTACAGTCCTTGCATTGGCTTCTCACCTGTCTCGCGATGAAGTTCGTCTACCTCTCTTTTTCTGTTGAGCGTAACTGCCCTGATGGGAACAAGTTTCAGAGGTGTCTGCCCCATCTTAACTTTTCGTCCTTCTTTATGCCAGCTCTCCGCAGAAAGGCATTTCACTACATCCGATCGTTTATAGACCTTTTCCTCTTTCTTCTTCTCGTTTTTGCCAGTAGTGAAAGTACGGACATGGGTTGCACCGGAGCGGAGGGCTTCTTCTCTTTTCAAAAACCTCTCCAGGACAAACTCATCAGACGCCTTCAGACTCTGGAGTGTATCTCCCTCCTTTGGCTTATTATTCCTTGCTTGGCCAGGTGTAAGGGCTTCATCTTCTTTGGCATCGGCAGCAGTCCTTTTACTTGCTGGTCGTAGATAGCCTCGCATTGTGGTCTTAAACCAGTCATATTCGTAATATGCACGAGTTCCAGACCTATTGTACGGAATTTTTTCTACGGGTAGTCGAAATCCCTTTGTTTTCCCAGGCCAGGCTTGCTTTTTCAGATACCGAATAGTGACGTCTTTTGCAGTTGCATCCGGAGAGTATGCAATCACATATGCTATCACTTGTTTTGCCTTTTCCGCTTTCGCAGCTGGAGGTTCAAACATTGCTAAACGTTCTGGAGTTCTGGCCAGGTAAAATGGAAGAACAAGAGCCTCCACGGGTATAATATCATTCGTAATAGGCGATACAACTTCAGACCAGTATATTGGATGCTTGAGATCTTTATCTATCTTCTTTCCGGAACGGCTTGGCTTTTCTTTGGGGTTATATTCCTCAGATTTACTCCATCCAAAGCCAATCGGCTGTAGGCTGGTAACCATTCTTGCTTCCAGGCCAACAGCTCTTAAAAGAGAGGTAAAAAGCTGGGCTCCTGTATCACGGGACCCTTGACGTCGCCGAGCGAGCTCACGAAATTCGGTGATATCACGAATAATTTCCCCATGGTCGTTTCCATCTTCATCCGGACCATTGAATTTGGAAATCTCTCTCCCAAGAATGGGAATTGGTCTGTAACCTCTTTTTCTCAATCCAGGGGCAGTAATATTGAAAGATTCAGACCAGTAAGAAGCAAGCGCTGTCAGAATCTGGTATGTAGGCTCATCCTGGCCCTCTGATACCGAGACAGATGACTTGACTATTGATCTCCACTGCTCCAGCTGTTTATTGATTTTTTCTGGCAACTGGCAAAGGAGGATCTTCTTTGTTTCTGGATCATTAATCCAGGCATTTCTAACAGCGTTGTGAAATAGAAGACACTGCACATGCATGCAATGCGTTTGTGTCCTAATTAGACGGTCGATCTTACTTGGCCCTTTCTTGGAAGAAAGTGAAAGAGGGGTGAATGATTCTTCATTCCTTTCTAGCACGATACTCAAGTCTCGCAGGACTGGAGCTGGGGTTTGGATGTTGGAATTGGTATTAGAAGTGACATCTTCCCAGTTCACATCTTCATCTTCATCTTCATCGTCATCATCATCACTGCCGTCTGGCTTTTCGTGCAGACCTGCCTCGCTGTCTTCAGGCTCCGATAGGGAGGAGTCCTCAGAAGAAGAGTCCTCCCCATTAAAGAACTCCGAGGTTCTAATCTCATCAGCCGAAGACCCCGGAGGCGTGTCAAGTGCCTCTAATAAAGCGAGCCTTGAATTGGTATCGCGTCCATGTCGGGTCTTCCTAGGAGTCAGGGACCGTGGCATTGATGGTGAAATGGTGGCCACTTGCGGTAGAATTCACGAAATGAGTCCTTCTAGTTATAACTATCCAATCTAATTCACATTTGATGTTTGGGATCAAAAATTTTGTCATCCTGTGTCTCCGTTTCCGGTAAGGGGAGATGCATGATGATGATAACCCTGTCGAGCTACGTTGATAAAGTCGCGGAGAAGCGAAAAATCGCCGCGTGGTCACGTGGCTTAAATTAGCCGCGCCGGGGCTGGGCCTACATGAGTCTGAGGCAGCTCGGTATCAAATGCCAGCTATTACTGAGCATTATATAGCCGTTTTCGGAACATGTCTAGTTGTAAAATTGCAAGTCACAGTTTAATATGTCCCGAGAGTAGCCCTGAGCAAACATTCTGACAGGTATGGCAAATTTTTACTCAGGAGGAACCACTTCGAAAACGTGTAATCATTAAAGTCGATGTATTTATTATACGCGCGTGTCTATTGGGGCTAAAGTTGAGCTCTGCTCAATTTCGGACGTAGCCCAGTCGAAAAATGAATCTATCAATGGTGCCAATAACATAGGAAAGGAACATGAACATAAGCAGCATAACCAAGAACATGAAATATAAGAATGAAACAGGCGCCTGCTGGTAGCGGGCTAAACCAAATCGTCAGTAACGACGCATGAATCAAGGTCCGTCCTGCTTATAAAATTCTCTAGGTTCGTATCCCAGACAAAAACAGTCTAAAACCAGGTATTTGGGGGGTAAAAAGGAAAGCGGTCCGCAGATTTCACTGGGGTAACTTAGGAGGGTTGGGTTTATCTGCCCAGAATGCTTCTCTTTCTCGAATAACTTCCTCTCCCCAAGCCTTGATTTCTGGTAGCCGTATTTTCTTAAAGACGTGGTAGAACTCCGTTAGATCAAGCTTCCCACCATGGGCCCGCTCGTACTCAACAGTCTGCAGAAGCAATTCCATCTTATCGATATCGTGCACGAACCGTGCTTCGAGCGTTTTGTCTTCTTCGTACTCTTCAAAAATCTTCTGAAGGCCTTCTCCTGGAGTTCCCCCGAAGACACTGCCCAGTAGTGTCTTAGATATATATTCCATCACTTCTGCTTCTCGCCTCGCTTTTTCGGCCTTGGTCACTTCGGTATCAACGGGTGTTATATCTCCAACGATCGATTCGGCCATGTCATGAACGAGTGCCATCTTCGTGCAATGAAGAATATTCAGTTTGGAGGCAAGCGAGGGCGGGGCCAGCATTGTCATGACAGACATGCGGTACATGTGATCGGCTATAGACTCGCCATTGGAAATATTGAACCGTCGCCAGCCTTCTCTTTTGGTGGTTTTTAGCCGTTCTAGAAGGTGAAAGAAGGGGATGGGCGAGGAGCCGTTTTCCGCTAGAGGATGCGGTAGTGTTGAGATAACTATGCAGAAACAAGTCAGCTTAGCCCTCCTTTACGCCAGCTGAATTGACCGATACTTACCGGACTGAGTGGTCCAGGGCGTGTTTGAACCCATCTTTATTCCAGCAATGACCTGAGCTGGGGACAAGATTAATCGATGGGGGTGAGGAGCTCCGTGGCAAGTTGGCGGGGGGTTCCGTCTATCTTTATATCTGAACCTTCATATCAGCAGCCGATTATGATTATTTTTGCTTTTTTGGAGCTTCTCGAGATCCATGCAAACGATCAGGATGACTAATAAGCTCGGCCCTATCAAATCGCACGTTTTTTGATTAAAACATTCTATTATTTATCAATATGTTGTTTAACCTGGCCCCTGTTGGTTGAAAGGAATAGCCTGGTCATTATTTGTGTAAAAGCCCTCCTTTGTTGAGATAGGAATAGAAGATTACCTGCTCTACGGAGTAGGTGCTTCATATAACTATCAAACAAAGGAATTCCCCGATATATAGGATGAAAGCAGTGTATCGCTCGCTCATTATTTGATGAAGAGATGCTCTTCCTCGTTACCTAACACAAGGTTGGCACCAGCAACATGCGAAATGCTGCCATTATCCTCCGTACCAGTAAGAAGATGCATTGACCCCTGATACAGCCAGCGCTGTTCCATGGATATTCATTCCGTTATGTTCAGGGGTAGTGCCGAAGCTATCGTCATGTGACCTGCCCCTTGCCCGGTGAGCAAAAGTCACCAAATCTCCCTGAATATCAGACTAAAGCTCGGCTGTGTGAGAGCATCGATAGCTAATTGCTACAGACAACACTACGGCTAGAGGATAAATGACAACTGTGGACTAACTCGTGCCAGATTGTCATCAGAAACCACCTATGCATAAAACGCCTCTGCGACACGAACCCTATGCGTGTTTCTACAGTGAGCTCCGGAGCCGAAACATGGCCTCAGGCTCCGCCAATTGCAGTCTTCATCCGCAATTTGAAGCTCTTGCGTCTTGATCTGCGTCCGGACTGGCCCGGAATTGTGCCATCGACGCTTTCTGATAACCAGAATAATCTGCGAAGACGAGTACAGGCGGTGGAATGGACGTTGTTTTACCTATTCCAGCTGTGGGATCCTGAGCTCACCAGAAACGTATGAACTATCGTACCTGTCATGATTACTCCGTAGGAGAGTATCATCTAACATTAAACCCAAAATCATAGAAGCTCCAACCCTTTTTCCCGCCACTTGAACCTCTACAGTCGTCAAACCTTCGGGCTGCTCTCTTCCGATCACTTTCGGAGCTGACAAAAAATGGAACTCTGGGAAGGGAGAGAATCTTGCGGAAAGCAATGCTCGAAGAGTGCACTGGAGAGAAGTTTGATGAAATCCTAGCCGAGTTCTCTACGATCGTCCTACGAAAAGTTGTAGCCTCATCTCGTGAATACCGCACTGGAGCCCCTCCGTTGTCACTCCCTATCGGCAAGCGAGGCCCCCCAAGTGATACTCAAAACCTACTGCCGATGATCATTGCATACCGTGCATCCCTACATTCCATGATAGACCAGAAAAATGAGTTGAATTCGACATGTCGAGACCTGAAGCAATTTCTCCATTTGAAATCTAATGAGTTAGCAAATTCAAGACGCATGCCCAAACCGTTAGCCTCAGAATTGAGATATCAACAGCAAATTCAAGACTCTATCAACAGATCATGGCATGGCGATATTAATTGGGCCAACACAATTTTGAATGGAGATCCACAGGCTGTCTCAGAACCATTGCTTGAGATGGACTTTTCGCAGGTGTGGTCCGGCATGAAAAAAGTAGAGGTCAAAAATGATATTGAGTCGCCAAATCATCCAGACCTATTAGCGGAGTTGGAGGACCGCCTCTCAAAACAGAAATCCCGGCTTCAAAAGTGGCGGAAATTTAAAGATTCACTAGAACTGGACAGCCTACGAACTCGGTTACAACGATCAGAAGATTACAAGGAACCCGAGGTCGTGCCTCAAGAACAAGACGGCACCATAGATCCGTTAGCCGAACATGATGAAACGCAAAAGACACCCACACGTTCTGCTAACATTGATATAAACTCGATGGTTCCTTTAGAACAAGAGATCTATTATACCCCTGATGCCTCCCCTAATCCAAAAACTATTAATGATACAAAGCCCGTCCAGAGGGAAACTTCTGTGTCTCATGAGGCCTCGGAAGCAACAAACTTAATCAAAGCAGATACTTCTGGAAATTTATCGACAGAGGACTTGCTCGCCATGCAATTAGGCGCCTTGTCTTTGGAAAAGGATAACCACCCTGAATTACCTGAGACTAACCCTAAAATCGATGACCACCCGATTATAGGTGATAAACGTGGTATTCAGGATGATGGAGCACAGCCTCAACACGACGAAGACCCCGTTTCTCGGGCTGCTACTCTGTTGGAGCGCACTAGACAGTCTATGCTGTTTGTATCTGCTGCGACTCCTCGTCCATGGAAGCCAATTTCAGAAAACCGCCGACAGTCCCAGCTACTTCTCCCCGGTGATCCATTCGAAACACCTGAGAAAAGAGCCGAAAATAAGGAAAAACCTAACGCTGAAGCAACAGATGAAGACCGATATAGTGACTACGTTGATTATGATAGTGTGTTCAAAAGTAGACCGAAAGTCGCAGCAAGCCCTATACCTTTTGAGTCGGCACAATCAAAGACATCTGGTGAAGAGAACCAAGAGGAGGGCTGCAGTTTGAGTGAACTTGGACTTGATAGTTCCCCTTTAGGAAAAGTGAAAACCCGGCCAAGGGCCCAAACTGCTATTCGGCACCCGATACCACCCGAAGATAATGCAGAAACGACATACTGAACCAGCGATAACTCGAGGATTTACATTCATGATGTCTAGATGCGTGCCGTCTAGCTTTTTTTTTTTTTTTTATAGCTATGAAAGAATCTACCAGATGCCCCTTGCCTGATACCATAGGCTCCCGAAGATAGCCAAACAGCCCAGCAGTAGCCCTTGCTACTTTCAATAAGCTCTTTCACTGCTCTAAATATGAAAGGAGGCTCCTCTGCCATACTGAGCTGTCCAATCCAAGCCCGCGTCCGATAAGGACGATTTTAGATTCAGGTTTAGATGTTGGCTGACTATCTTCTGCATCTGTAATTTCGAAGACTTCCCTTACACCCTGGATTATTCTTGTTTTTCCATTTGTTAGATAAAGAATACCCTTCAGTCGATGGATTTCGAAGTCTGTGATAGTCTCCCCAGGGCTGTGTTTATGTTGTGGAAATTCTTGATTCCAGAGCACGGCTTGCAGCCATTCATCTATATGCGCAACCTTATCCTCTGTTATATTCGAGATTGTGAATGCAAGTGTAGAAATGGTCTAAGTGATATTGTCAATTTTTGTCCTCAAGATAAGAGAAAGCCTTTTCGGTGAAGAAGAAATAGGTAGGAACTTACAGCATCGAGTCGACTCTGGCCTTTGGTGGAGAAATCTACGGTTGTTAATTTGTCATAAGAGTGCAGCTCAAGAACCGTGCCCTCGATACTCGGTATCTTGCTATGGTCCGTTACATGGATTGTAGCCAGGCCGTTAATGGAGGTAATCCTATCTTTCACCTTTACAAGTTCATCGCTTGAGACTAGATCGGTCTTATTGAGAATGATCACATCTGCATGTGATATTTGTAAGTGGGCGGTTGTTAATATGCTTCCTTCGTGAACACCTTGCTTTTCTTCTTCGCAAGAGGGTTCATCCAATAGCCTATTAATGTTCTTTGCATCGACCAATGTGACAATCCCGTCAAGATAGATGGAGCTGCCCAGCCCATCATCAACCCAAAATAAAGGGGCAATGTTCCCGGGGTCAGCTAGTCCGGTGGTCTCAAGTAGGATATAATCAAAAGTCCCCCTCCTGTTCATTAGAGATTCAATGGCCAGAACTCCAGCATCCCTACCGTAACGTCCGGTCAGAGCGCAGCTTTATAACTTGGCCGTAGAGACTATGTGTCTTATACATAAATTTATCGTAGCACATACCTTACCGAGCAGCAAATACAACCATTTGCTAGTTCAAGCCATTCTTCAACTTGCTGACCCTCTTGGTTCACAGTCATCGACTTCTCAATATCGACAGCTAAAGGCAAGTAATTTAGCTAGACGCACATACTAGCATAAAAATTTCCAGCCTTACAATCTCCAAACTCTGGTTTTGAACAGTCAGTATGGCCGTATACTAGTTACTGAAGGATATTTATAAGGCCCACGAACCGTTAAGAATGACTGCTATTTTCTTCCCATGTCTTTCATTCAAGATATAGTTTAACAAAGTAGTCTTGCCTGCCCCGAGGTAGCCTGGGAAAAAGAGGTGCCTTGTTAGAGCATTATGAAGTCATATCGAACAAGTGTAGCTGTCAAAGTACCTGTTACTATTGTTATGGGGACTCTAGGGAGGCTTTGGTCTGTCGGAGTCTTGGGCTGTTCCTCCGGCTGTTCAGGAGTAGCGGTCACATCTACCAGCTGTGGAGGGCTATCATCGTCATCGCTCATCGCGCTCATCGTGATAATACAAGGAGAATTAGACAAGGTAGTTAAATCCGGTCAGCCTTTCTTTATATATCCGACCATTAATTGATCCGTATCAATCGATTCAATCCATATCAATCGATGCATGTAACCTAAATCAATATTCGACGTCCAATTAAAGTGGGCGGCACGGAACAACTTTAGCACGATTCATCTTTTGCGCGCGGTTAATTTCCATGGATGTTCAGGTACGGGTTTATGTTTACATCACAGAAAAAAAATAACAGCTTGAGCAAGCTATAAAACCGGCTTATCTTTACCCTGCTGGCTGATCGAAGAGTCTATATAGACAGCCTATTATAATGTCTGGATCAGCCGTATCGCCGTCAAGCTCTCCTCGCTTACCCAGCCCTCCTCCTTTCACAGAAGTACAGATCGCACCCAAATCTCCAACTGTCAACGACGGGAAAAGTGATGGATCCGACGAATTTTTAGGGATACCTCATGGTCAGGATGATGCATCAGCACGGAGAATACGCCCCGGAACAAAGGCTGCAAATATGGCCTCTGGTCCCCCCTTGGTTCCGCTCTCTGAGGTTCGTTCGTTTCGTTCATAGACTCAACAGAAGATGAGGTTAGCTAACAAGGACTGACGATATGTTGGCTATAGCTCGATTCTCCCTTTCAACTCCAAGAACATCTCAAAGCCTCATACCATCATTTCACACAACCCGCAGGTTCTGATACCGTTGCCCCAATAACCCGAGAAATCGCACGAGACTTAGCGGAACCCCCAGCAGGTGTAGAAAGGTCACTTTGGCTGTACGAATTATGTCGATTCCTTACCATGAAAGCAAACAACCTCGTTGTTGCGTTTTTCGCAGAAGAGCCACCATGCTCAGCGCAAACCTGTCCCGAAATGCGTGCCTCAGAGTGGCAGTACCTATGTGCCGTCCACGACCCGCCTAAATCATGTTGTGCGATTGATTACTGCTGTCATACTCTTGACTGGGCAACAAATGTTCTCACGTCACCCAAATTCTTTCCAAGCCGACTTACTCTTGGTTCTGATGCGACTGGAGGGCCTCAAGCAAGTATGAGGCATCTGACGAATGTCTTCCGGCGGGTGTACCGAATATTTGCCCATGCCTGGTTTCAGCATCGGGGAGTTTTTTGGCAGGTTGAAGGCCACGATGGCCTTTATGTCTTTTTCAAGACTGTTTGCGACGTTTATAGCCTCATTCCTGATGACAACTACACAATACCACCTGAAGCAGAGGGCGATGCTTCTCACACCGAACCCTCGAATAGTCAGAGTCAAGGTGTAAACAGAAGGCTGACTATCCTGCGCAAGGAAGATTCAGTAACAGCAACGCCTCCCAACAGCCTTGAAGAGCCTGGTACAGGCTTGTCTGCAGCAACTACAAGGCGACATCGTCATTCTCCGTCAACAGGTGTGGGCGTTACAACGATTGCTGAGGCGGCAGAAGATGATGACCTAAATAAAAACACCCTAGAAGGGACCCAGCCACTCAAAGAACCTAAGGTAGGAAGAAACGAGAAGATTGCCGAGGACATCGCCGAGGACATCGCCGAGGAAATCACTGAGGAACCGGAATCATTGACCCAAAACGAAGGGCAGAACATCTCACTCGAAGAACAATCCACAGAATCCAGTGACTCAAGTAACACGGGAAAGCCTGCTGCAGTATTAGAAGAATCCGCCGCAACTTTGCCGGCTCCAGCAGAAGAAGTGACAGATTCTGAAAAGGAGCCAACCGAGGAAACACCTGGATCCCCCGGACCATCTGAACCCACTGTTTCAAGTATGGACGATGGACTGGAAGAGAACCAAACAGAAATTCCTGCTCAACCGATAGAGGAGAAAGGAGAAGAAGCCAGTGAATCTCAGATAACACAAGGTACCGAGAGCAAGCTGGACGAAGAGGACACTTCTGCCAAGCCTGAAGTGCCAATTGATTCTGATACTCCAAGTACGGAGCAACCAGAGCCAGCTAAGGAAGCCAACACAACCGAGGAATCTGAAGAGAAAGATCCCCAAGAGCCAGAATCCAATACACCACAATCTTAGTAACCGGACACGGTACTCCCTCTTTTTGCTAATACTGCGGAACATGCCTATAACGTATTCAGTTATTCAGTCCTTCGTGGTCGATATTTCCCCCTTTTCCCTTTTACATTTATTTTTATCATACGGATCGAACTTGTATATGATATTGCATCTTTCATTGCCTATTATTTCTCTTTTTTTGTTTCATCTATCCCCTATTTTACCACCTTATTCTCCCTTTCATCCCCTTCCTTCGTGGCTTGACACCGGGTAGGAGACTTATCATTATTACATGTTATGCTGAACGGCTTTTTCTTAAGGTGATGTTTTTCTAGAGCCTTCTCTTTGCTATTTCTTCATATTTCCGACCTCTACTTTAAATCTTCCCTGCCTTACTTACACCTGTACTTTAACGACTCTCGGCCCTTTTTTCCCTTTTGATTGAACAATAAAAATATGTAATGGTTTCCTCGATAATAGATCTTCGATATACCTTACCTGTCATATAGTAAATTTTAAACGTGGCTGGTTCAATCAAAAAGAAAAGACTTGCTTGATCAGCTGGATCTGGATTGAAACATAACTAGTATACCATTTCGCACAAACAACCCGGCGCCGTTTCAAGACACAAAGCTTGAGTATCCAAAACAGGTGAAAAAAAAGGAAATCCTGAGACGACAAACCGTATGCATGCCAAAAAGTGCAAAGATACTCCGTACAACAGGGGCACAAGCTAACAAAGCACCATCGCTGGGTTCCTGTCTCCCAAGGCAATAAAATCATACCCATATCATCATTCGTTAGACAAGAAGATTATGTACTGTACTCAAACTCGAAAGTAAATCGAACGGGCATATAAAAGGAAAATAATCCAAGAATCCAACGGGGCGCCAAAATTTGCATATATCAGGGCTGAAGAGGGGTAGCTGAAAAACTTTTGCATTCCATTTTTTTTTTTTTTGTTTTTTTTGTTTTTTTCTTGGTCGTTGCCGAGTATGAAAAGTGTAGACAGGTCATTATATAGGGTATATAGGAAGAAATAAAATAAATGGATGGAAAAAATGGCTGATTTATAACAAGGGGCAGAAATGTAAGACATAAATGCATAAACATCGGATCAATGAGCAAACGATAAAACGAAATGACATATGGAAGAACAAACGAAAAAAAAAAAAAAAAAAGGAGAAACAAACGAAATGGGTAACAATAGGGCAAAGGGAAAACACCGCGCTCCTCCTACTAGATGATGCAATAAATGGACTGAAATTAGATAACATTCAGTATCAAATACAAGTGTCGAAGTGGGAAAGTGTGGCATTTTTTGTTGAGACGGATTTGGTGTAGAGAGAAGTTGGAGTTTTGTACTTTCGGGGGTGATTGACTATGAGTCGCTCTTCTATGTTGTTGAATAATCAAGTGCGAGCAGCCGGGTTTATAGGTAGCACTGACGTAAGCAGTTCAGTGCAGGGGGTATTCGTAGTCGCCTTGTATAACTTCTGGGAATCAGATAATTTTCTCCAGGAAGGCGTTGGGTGAGCGAAGGCCGGATTAATTGGCAGGTTTGACGAGAAAAGATCATTGCTAACCGCTTTGGAAAGTGGAAGAGTAAGACGGTCGAGCTGTCTGCCTTTGTGTTGAGGGTTTATCGGTAGGGTTGAAAGAAAAAGGTCGTCCGAAGATAAGATGGTTGATGACAGTTGTGGAGATTTTATTTGGTGAGGTGGGACTGAAATAGTTGGGGTATGCGTGGAGCAAAGGCTAGGGCGTATAGGAGAACCTAGATTCCCGGGTTGCCTGATAGTTTGACCTTTATGGCGGGGATTAATCGGTAGAATAGATGTAAACAGGTTGTTGTGTGACAGACGGGCGCTGAAATCCTGAAAACAAAATTGCGGATTAATCGGCAACAAAGATGTGAATAAATCATTAGAGGTAGCGGGTGAAGCGTCAGACGACGGAAGGGTGCCAACGGCAGTATTTCCAGATAACTTTTGCTTAGGAACTAATTCTGGTTTAGGAGCAGCAAGCTTGCTTCGCGATTGATTAAGACTCGATGGCGTATTCCTGTGAATGTCAAGACTCTGCTCACTGAGGCAGGGATTGATCGGGAGGGCAGAGCGGAAGAGGTCGTCTTGGGGTGTAATCTGGAGCTCGGGTATCGTAGACTCTATACCGCCGCTAAAGGTCTTGCTAGTTCGTTCGCGTGGAGAAGTGTCACGATCTAAAGGATCGACATAAGCCGGATTAATCGGCAAACTTGAGGATAAGAAATCGTCATCGGCATACTTATTCAAAGACACAGGCTTGGATGGAAGTTCCTCATATCGGGGATTTATTGGTAAACTAGAAGTGAAAAGGGTATCATTGGAAATTGGCTGTCCAAAGAAGGTTGTTCCAGATGGAGAGATATCAGAATGATGCGTAGCCAAGTCACAGCTAGTGGTTTTCATAAAGTCCGGATTGATTGGCAGACGAGAACTAGAAAGATCCCCGAGGTCAAGGACTGGTTTGGGGTAGTTAATTCCTTCCCGATCGTTTGGCGGATCCACCTGAATAGTGTTCTTAACTTCGGGATTGTATTCCAGTCGGGCATCGCCATAATATTCAGAGAAAGGGGGGGAGTCAAGGGGAAGATGGGCTTGATCAGGTGTTGGGTAATGGCCATCCACTAGGTACGAGGGGTCGGTTTCAACATGGTCCTGAATTTCATGAATATAGTCTTCGTCAACGGGGCATTCGCCTTCAGAATGCACTGGGAGGTCTACAGGTCCAAAATCATCAAATCGAGGGTCAGATTCCGTATCTCTATCCTGGCGGTCCAAGAGCTCCATTTCAGCTAAACCCATGGAAGTATGGTGTGAAGCCAGTGCGGGTCTAACAAATGCAGGGTTATAGTACGGCACCGGATTATGCCCATTCGCCCAGTGACTTCCGGGAGGTAGATACTGTCCATTATGGTTAAGCCCATGTGGAGAATCGGGGAGGCCATGCTCGCCGTTGTGAGCGGCTTGTAAGTTGTTATTCGCACAATGGAAATCAGGACTATTCCTCGATGGCGGCATTATCACCGGCTCGACCCCCATGTGTTGATATCGAAGGCGATCTCCTATGGGTACATTGGCATAGTGCATACCCTTGGGATGTTGGTCCATGTACACAGAAGTGAGTTGATAATTGTAATTGCTGTGGGGATACCCTTGGTATACACCGTTGAGATTTTGCATGGGAGCATAACGGGGTACGTCCGCTCCAGGACTGGGGAAAAATTCATCTCTTTGATCATCAAACAAGGCAAGGAGGTCCTTAGCGGATAAACGGCCCTGTGGACGTTCGCTGAGACAAATATCAACAATTCTCCTGAAATAAGCCGGGATTTTCATATCTTCCGGTATAAGGAGTGGTCGTGGCTGCCTGCCTGGTTCATCCTCTTCCATGGCCAGGCCCCAAAGAGTCATCCCAAGTTGATAAAGATCCGACTTCACGCCAATGTACATGGATATTCTTTGTTTACTCTCCAACTTTTTGGCAAACTCTGGTGGTTCCCATCCAATCGGGCAGCCTCGACGGTTGATATCAATTATTTTTGCATCATCGTGCTCATCCACAACAACGTTGGATACGGTAAAGTCTCCCTGGACAAAGCCGGCTTCATGAATATCCCCAAGTCCTTTAATGATCTGTTTTGCCCAGCGTTCTCTCCTTTTCCAAGAAAGTTCACCCTTGAAGTCGTAAAACAAATCAGCCAAGGCGCCCTGTTCTGCGTAGTCTATCAAGAGTCCTTTAACCAAAGTCCCGGAGTCATCAACGACAATTGCTCTAAAATTGATAACATTGGTCGAATCAAGAAGAGCGTGAAGAGCGTTGATTTCGTAGAGAAATTCCTCAACAGTATCCGGGCCAGTGATTTCCTTCTTCACGTAGTCCTTTCCATGGTACTTCACTCGGTAAACAAAACCGGATAAGTGGGAATCAAAATCTAGTTCGCTTTCGGGGATAAACAAGGGGTTGAGATACTCGACGCTGGAGATTGGAGGGAAAATGATAACTTCGTTCACATCCTCGGTAACATGAACGTGGAGACGGCCGTCCCGAGTTTCCAGTTTAAGATTGGTGACAGTATCATAGAATTGAATCTCATCGATGGACTCGCGGATTGATTCATATATATGAGCGTTTTTTTCACGGTGGTATTGTAGCTTTTTCAGGTCAGACTCAAGTGAGTCAGGTTCAGCATTACGGTAATCGCAAGACACGGTAACTTTCCGCCATCTGTTCGGGGCCTCAGCATAAGTGATGAAGAATTTTTCACGGTCAGACTTGTCCCTGAACCTCATACTAAGGTTAAGGATCCATTTCTTGTCGAGTTCGGCTTCTAGTTCATTATCGATAGTACCTTCAGAGGGAGGTCCGTATTCCGAAGCTAGCTCAGTTTGTGATTGCCTTTGCCCCAGTTCGGGGTCACGTTGAAGTGGGGACGGTTCATCGTTAATCAAGGTGGGAGATGCCTGGGCCGATACATCATAGTCTTTTGTGGGTAAATCTGGCACGGAATTCCGGGGAGAATAAGCCGGGAGGGGAGAGCTTGTTCTACATGGCCCGATATCTCCCTGGCGGTCAGCAGAGTAGGCCCGTCTGTGTCCTAGGCCAGACTCCGAAGGGGTAAGGTGGTCGCGGCGCTCTGAATTCTGCCGTTTAAAGGTTGGAGCTCTGGGCAAACCAACGGTAACATTAGACGGACTGGCCTGGGGGAGCGAGCCTGCCAACTGCTCACTGTCTGCCACCGAAGTCACACCGTCGATATCGTCATCATAGTTGACGTCGCTTTCGTTATCATCGTGCACACGTTTTGCACTTGAAGAAGGAATGCCCGCTAGGCGCTGGCGGCTCAATTCTCGGGCAATGAACTGAGAGTGAGATTCGATGCCTTCGCCGTCCCTCCCCAGCCAGCTACGAAGTCCAAGGCGGTGGAATAAGCTGTGTCTGACCGGGGGAGCGGCCTTGAGGTCAGGCATGAGGAAGAATGGGTACAAGAATGGGCCTGGTGCGTCGGCAATTGAGATGGCCATGCAGCACGACGCGAGGCGAGCTTGGGCTCGACAGCGTGACAGCTGACCTGGATGACTGGCTAGACAAGCGCGGAATGTCCATAAGAAATAACCGGCGAGGCGGGAGGGGGAGTTGGAGAGCCTGTCGACCAGGTGTGAATGATACGGCTGGAGGCTCTGGCTCCTTGGTCCTCCAGCGGCAAACGAGAAACGGGCCTTTTACATGCAGCCACCCAGCAGCGAAAAAGGACAGGAGCGCTGCTTTTCCTTCGTGTAACTAGAGGAGGCAAGGAGGATTCATCGTAATAGTAGTAGTAGCAATATCAGTAAAACAGTGCGAGCAAGGGGAAAAAATAGAAATAAGAAAAAAAAAATAAATAAAAAAATAAGGGAAGAGGGAAAAGTTCGGTATGTGCAGGGTCTTGGTTGGACTGTTGCCAGTCACGCAGAGACCACACCCAGGTCAATTGGAAGAGAGCCTGCTGGAGAGACGGCCAGAGGTTAGCAGAGACTTCTCATCTAGCAGGGGGAGCGAAAGGAAAAGACCTGGCTGCCGCTGTCGCTGCTGTCGCTGCTGCGTGAGGTGTGGTTGGTGTTGGTGTTGTGGTTGTTGTTGTGGTTGAGACGAAAAGGCGAAGGTGAAAATTCAGAATGAGGCTGGCGTTGGCCGTTTTGGCGACCGCTTTTTGATTCTGCCGCCGCCGCTTCTTCCTTCTTCGACGACAAGCAAAAAAAAAAAGGACAACGACACAGCCAGCACAAGCAGCAACAGAGGCAGACGGAGAAGGAGAATGTCCAGCCACTGAGCAGAGCCAGGACACGCAGAGAGACATGGCAGGAGGATAGGGGGAGCCAGGCAGGACAACTCGCACGAATGACATACCGAGCTGGACGCCAGAGACTGGCTGGTGGGCGAGCGAGGAGGAGAGACGATGTCTGCTGTGTGGCCTGGAGACGTACAACATGCGGGCAAGAAGACGGGCGGCGAGCTAATGGCGACTCAGGGTGACCGAAAGCTTTGGTTTTCAAGGGGCCCCCGTCGTCAGTCTTGATACTGGGTGGTGACGCTCTCGAGGACACCGTCACTGACTGCCTGTCCAGCAGTTGACAGTCGGTTGGTTACAGTTTGCAGACGCAGATGCAGATATAACTATGCAGACACACCCACACGCACACACACACATGTGCTGGGATGGCTGAGTACTTCTAGAAGATCAGACTCTAAACAACCGACCTGGGCGACAAGAAGGCTCTCCTCCGGCTTTTTATGGATAAAGCGGCCCATCAGACGGCCGCATCCATGGTTCAGTTCCTCCCTCCCGCAAAGTTACAAGGCGGGAACAGGCGGATAACGACCAGTACTGGTCTTGCTCGCCCTCTTGCCTGCCGTCTCGAGCTCTCCTCCCCAGCCACCTCTCTGGATCATGAAAGGCCTCTCCTTCGCCCGTGTGTTTCAGTCAAGACCTCGTAACGCTAGGCAGCAGCTTCAGATTCTGTCGGATATCGTATCCTCCTCTACTCATGACTCCTCGCACAAACAAAACCTTCCACGGAGTAACTTTCATCGCAACCAAGGAAAGAAAAAGAGTAATTAAAAAAAAAAAAAAAAAAAAAAAAGAGAGGCATGGGAAACGTGTGGGTTAGATCCTCGGGGACAAGAAGCCACCTGAGCTAGTGATGCGACCTGGACGTGAATAATGTCGCTAATTCCGAGACTCTAAGAAAGGTTAGGATGCAGCTCGCTGTCAATTCATGCAGCTGGTTGGGGTATTTCATCTTCCCCAGTAAGTAATCTCTGATGTCGCCTATATCTTTCAAGGAAAACTCCTACTAATGTCAGAAATCCAGAGCAAATAGATGCGTAGAATGCCACCAGGTACGCCGTAGAATAGCACTCCAGTCCCATACTGCACTGGCGTGTGCCATCAGGCAACACTTTCGAGTGGCTGTCATATATGACACCATAGATATAATTGAATATATGGCCGAAAATCGCAGCGGCGAGAGTCATAACGCCCCAGTTCTGGGAAAACCCAGATATGCCAAATGCATGGGAGACAATAGCGGGATAAACTCCGAATAGTACACCATATGCTAGGCCTGTCATGGATGAGACGAAGAGAAGGTGATGAGGGTTGGAGATTTTGGCACCACCGAACTGAGAGATGCAGAACAGGATGCTGGCTACGAAAACACACCAAAATCGAGACATGTGCAAGCGTTTGACGATAAAGTCAGATCCGATTCCTGGTCAAGGGCATGTCAAGCGTCATGTTCAGTCGAGCACAGTATTAAGGGGTTTACCTACCGCTGAGAAGACGCCCTGTAAAGCTTATTACGGAGAATACAGAGACATGTAGAGCTTGTCGTTCCCGGAGGAAGTGCGAATCAACATCAGGGTCGACATGTCTCCATAAAGCCATGACCTATATCTGGTTGTAAATAACTGTAGCCACGCATGATGAGGGGGTATATCTTACATCATTACCAATATTGCTAGTTATGAAGTTAGTTATATTGAAAGATGACGAAATCAGCTTCGCTTGGTACTTACTTGATGGTCATCAAACCAACTCCCGTGGAAATACCGAGCAATAAAAACAGCTGCCAAAACTCCGGGGTAGGAAGGAGACTCAGTCCTCGTATATCGGGGCCAGCAGCGTGGGCACCGTGTTTTGCCTGATCGTACTGGGAATAACTGCCACTATCGCTCAGGGACCTGGGCCTGCTCATCAAAGAAGAGGTCTCATCTGCATCAGCATCCGGTGGCGTGGGTCTTGGTTGGATCGCACTAGGCAGTACGGCAGTAACCTGTGCAGAAGAAAAGGACGCGATGGCACGGTTTGAGTCGGTATCAGAATCCTCTTGGATATTTTCAGTCGGTTTAGTTCTTTGCAACAAATTTGAGTCGGGATATTCACCATTCAAAATAGCAGAGTATGATGGCGGTGGAGGCAGTAGCTGTAGGAAGTACGTGCAGACCACTATTATCAATGACGGCCCTAGGGCAAGCAGTAAAAGAAACTCGGAGGTATCATCCTTGAACACCATGGCTGATATCGCGGAGAAGCCAAACGCACTGAGACCGAAAGCAGCGAGCGGGAACGCAGTTGCGGACCCTCGATGGTCGGGGAAGTTGTTCGCGGCTATCGTGCATGTATGAGTACCTGATATATTGCTTGTTAAGGAGCATTTGGATAATCCCATACCGGTCTTAATTGCGGCAGCAAACGCAGCACAACTTCCAACTCCCGAGAGGAAGGAGAAAAAGCATAGGAATATCACACTTAGTGAGCCTGCACCGGCAGCATATGCTATATAGTAGATGTTAGGATATTCCCAGGGTATCACCACATGCAGTATTAGAGGCTAATAGAAAGTGTCTAACCCAGATGAATTGGAAAGTAGCCGCAGAACAGGGCAATGGCGCCGAAAAGAGCAACCAGTCTAGTTCCTTTGGTGTCCACGATATATCCTATGGGGATACCCACTGCGTATACACCTACATTTCCAGCAGCACCCTATGAATACGTTAGTCAGTGATGAAGGCCCCGGGCATAGTCAGATTAAACAAATACTTACAATCATATTGCCATCAGTCGACGTGAGTTTTAGCCGATCTGCAAACTGTGGTGCCCATGCAGAATAGACATACTATGTATGCCCGAGCAGTTAGCCGCCAAGGTTCCAAGAGGTAAACAAGCTCCTACGGCTCTCTCTACGAAACATCAGATTAGATACTTGATCAACTTACATTAGTTCCACTCGCCAGCGCGACCAGGGTTCCTGCAACCACAGTCATAAACCGAAAGGCGGTTGGCGTTATGTAGGGGATTGGAGACGCCATGATAGGCGCGAGAGCTCCGATGAAACGTACGGCCTCGGCGCTGGCGTAACCATAGAGTGAGCTGCCAGAGTTAGCACGAAGCAAAAGGGGGCTTCAAGGATTTTTAAATTAACGGCAAAGACCAGCAGACGGAAGGGAAGGAAAAAGGGGTATATCCGCCCGGGTTTTATAGCGCTTCTAGTCGAACAATCCGGGCGCATCATCTGGATCCCTCTTGTGATGCACTAAATATAGCGCCCGGGTGTACGTGCTCTATTATGAGACTGCGGAAGACTAGTTCGGCGGCATGAAGCGGCCAAACAGAGTGGATATAACGGCTACGAGGCCCTCGGGCTCTGTCAAATATAGGAGCAAAGCAGCGAATTGATAGCAAAAAAGACAGCTAAGCGCAAGCCAACTTTCGTCGAAAGGCTGAAAATTGCCGAAAAAGTCGCTTTTTAGCCGGCTGCGCTTATGTAAATATTATGTAATCTTACCTTATATAATATTATGATGATATAAGCGTGACGTAATATGCCAAGCACGGTTTCATCACGTGCACTACTCCCGGCGAGGCAACTTTCATCGTCATCCCATCTTGCGGGCTGTCCGCAGTTCAAACACCGTCGACAGACACGCTGAAAAACGCATAACGAGCCCCCAGTTTTGCCTGTTACTTCGCTTTAGAGGGCATCCATTGAAGCCGGCAACATGGGCGCGCTTCTCTCGCTGCCTTTGATGGCACTTCCGAGCGTTGGAACAGTGCGTAGCCGCTTAACCGCCCTCCTTTCGATTCAACCAAACTTGAGCTGCTGCTGACTGGGAGTATATAGCTTCTGACGTTCGGCGCTTCGTGCTGCGGTGCAGCTACGTGCTCTGCGATATGTAGTGCATGTGGGAAGTTCCAGAACAGGTATGAGACATATTACTTTGTGAACTCAGCTTCTACGCCGTCGGGGTAACTAATCGTTTGTTTTTTTAGCATGGCCACTCGAATCGCATACGCCTTCATACTCCTAATCAACTCCATTCTATCCTGGGTTATGCTCACTCGATGGGCGCTTAACAAGCTTGAACACCTTACATTCGACTTCTTACCTATAACGTGTGACGGCCAGAAGTGTCATGGCTGGGTTGCGGTCCACCGAATCAACTTCGCCTTGGGTCTGTTCCACATCATACTCGCTGTACTTCTTATAGGCGTCCGGTCTACGAAAGACGAACGAGCAAAACTACAAAACGGATTCTGGGGACCAAAAGTCATTGTCTGGCTTGCATTTATTGTCTTGTCCTTCTTCATCCCCGAGAGCTTCTTCATCGTATGGGGAAACTACATTGCTTTTGTCGGAGCAATGCTCTTCCTACTCCTCGGCCTTGTCCTCTTGGTCGACCTGGCTCATAACTGGGCCGAACTTTGCTTGCAGAAGATCGATGAAACTGATTCAAGACTATGGAAGGGCTTGTTGATCGGCTCTACCCTTGGAATGTATCTCGCCTCTATTGCCATGACCGTGCTCATGTACGTCTTCTTTGCCGGTCAAAACTGTGCTATGAACAAAGCTGCCATCACCGTAAGTTCCGGATATTTCAACCTTAGTTTTACGCAAGCATATACTGACATGTTTAGATAAATCTCTTGGTCTTCCTTATTGTTTCCTTCATATCTATACAACCAGCGGTGCAAGAGTCTAACCCTCGTGCTGGATTGGCCCAGGCTGCTATGGTCACTATCTATTGCACTTACCTTACCATGTCTGCCGTGTCCATGGAGCCAGATGATAATCAATGCAACCCTCTGTTACGCGCTAATGGCACCAGAACTGCGTCTGTTGTCCTTGGTGCAATAGTCACCATGCTAACGATTGCTTACACCACAACTCGTGCTGCTACTCAAGCATTCGCCATGGGATCTAGTGCTGCCCAAAACAACTACGCATCCCTCAGCCAGGATGAACCTGAGCACGGTCTAGTCGTTCAGCAACCCGGCCTCACTCGTCGTGAGATGCGCGCGGAAGCTCTTCGTGCCGCCGTTAACAGTGGCAGTTTACCTGCCAGCGCTTTGGACGATGACGATGACGAATCTGATGACGGTAACTCGAAAGACGATGAGCGAAACTCGACCCAGTACACGTACTCCCTATTCCACTTCATTTTCCTCCTGGCAACAATGTGGGTTGCTACTCTATTAACACAAAATCTCGACATCGAAGCCCAGGACGACCTGGCCCCTGTCGGCCGCACATACTGGGCCAGCTGGGTGAAGATTATCAGCGCCTGGGTGTGCTATGCTATATATCTATGGACCCTAGTTGCGCCGGTTCTTCTACCCGACCGATTCAACGTATGATCTGATGTTCCTGCTATATCTTTTTTACCGGCGTTAATCCTGGCTTTCTATTGGTACATACCCTACCATGTGTCATACCGTTGTTTCCAAGCATATCGCTCCATCTATGTACTTCTGTATTGCTGTATCGATAGGGAATTAACAGAATATATCTTCATATGATTATTATATTATACCATGAAATCGCATAAAAACACGTAGAAATAGCTGATGACGTCAGATGGAAGAAACGTTAATATTTTTCTTCTTAAAAGTCTTAGACGCGAGACGCGCAGCATCAATAACAACCGCCAGCTAGGCGACAATGGAATATCTTCAACACCACACTGCTGCCACCATGACCTGAATATGGCAACAATCAAGCCTATCGAGGCTCGCTCGGTGAGATCCTATAGGGGAGGACACTGACTCCTGTTTACAAGTCTCTAATACCACTCTGTAGGTCCACCAAATCCAGTCGGGCCAGGTCATCGTTGACCTCTGTTCGGTGGTTAAAGAGCTGGTTGAGAATAGTCTCGATGCCGGCGCGACCTCTATAGGCATGTACAATTGATGAACCAGCGGAGAGAACATGACTAACCGGTGTTTCTGTCCTACCTAGATGTGCGTTTCAAAAACAACGGCCTGGACCTGATAGAAGTTCAGGATAACGGCCATGGAATCTCTCCGAATAACTATGAGTCACTGGGTAAATACCACTATCTTCCTCCAGAGGAACAATCAGATCGCTAAATTATATAGCGTTGAAACACTACACATCCAAACTGTCGACCTTCGCAGACCTGACATCCCTTCAAACATTTGGTTTCCGTGGCGAGGCTCTCTCTTCACTATGTGCAGTCTCAAACCTCACTGTGGTTACTGCGGAAGCGCAGCAGGCTCCTAGAGCTTCGAAGCTGGATTTCGAATTCTCTGGGAAACTCAAGAGCACGCAGGTAGTTGCTGGTCAAAAAGGAACGACGGTCTCGATTGAGAATCTATTCAAACCACTACCGGTTCGGCGGCGAGAATTAGAGAAAAATGTCAAAAGAGAGTACGGAAAGGTGATAGCGCTGCTACATGCGTATGCATGTATAAGTACTGGTGTCCGATTCAACGTCAAAAATCAGATGCCGAAGGGGAAGAGCGTGGTTGTTTTCACCACGAAATCTAACCCTACAACACGAGAAAATATTTCCAATGTTTATGGCACAAAGACATTGCTTGCGTTAATGCCGCTCGATTTGGACCTGGAGTATGAGCCGAGTACGGCCGCAAAGAGGTTTTCCAGCCAAGCTTCCAACAAAATATTTGTGCATGGTCACATATCCAAGCCGGTATTTGGAGAAGGAAGACAAACGCCTGATCGGCAGATGTTCTTCGTGAACTCTCGACCGTGTGGACTACCTCAGATTGCAAAGGCTTTTAACGAAGTTTACAAGTCGTTCAATTTGTCACAGTCACCGTTTATCTTTGCCAACTTTGAAATGGACACAAGTGCGTACGACGTTAATGTTTCGCCAGATAAGCAGACAATCTTGCTGCATGATGCCGGTGCTTTGATCGAATCTTTGAAGGCATCCCTTACAGAACTATTCGAGAATGAAGATCAGACCGTTCCTGTTTCTCAGCTTACATTTAGCAAGCAAAGCCAATTAACACCAAATCGGGGACAGACTCCACCAGCCTCGGTCGGTGCAACACAAGACAAACCGGAGGAACCACCAGGTAATGCAATGTATAGCCAAGAGTTAGGACAAGATGATACTGTGGAAGAGAACAACCCAGAACCTACCCAAACATCGCAATCGTCAATAAGGGGTGTTCTTCAAAGGTTCGAAGGTGGTGACCAGGAGAGCTCACCACACAATACCGATATTACAGTCGAGAATGACCCGGTCATTCCTGAATCCAGTGGGGCTTATGATATCCCGTCTAATATCAACGATGAGACAGCAGAAGGTAACCCAACTCAACTTCAGCCAACACAGGGACAGCCCATGTCAAGTAGCTCCATGTTAGGAACGCCAACGCACAAGCCTGGGGTAGTCCAAAATGCTTTTGATCGAATGCGAATGAACCGGATACCGGTAGATGTGGCGACAATTACCATAGGGAACGAGACCTACCAGTCGACTATTGGTAGAGATCCAGTGAAACGAAGGCTGGATAGTTATCCAGGTTTGCACTTACACTCACCTTCATCAAGGACACGAGCTATTACTGTCAGGAGTAAAATAGGCCGAAGTATTCAGTCATTCACCGCCCCTGGAACACAATTAGAGCAGGGACAAATCCATGATGATCCCATCGAGGATGATGAGGGCGAGGAGGACAATGAAACACAATTCATTGGTCGTCTAAACGGAGGTAATGGCCCTGAAGAGGAACCAGAGGAAGACCCTGGAGAAGACAGTAGAGGAGAGGATGAAGTCGACGGAGAGGGACATATTGATGAAGCGCATGAAGAGCGTCGGGTAGAATCCCTACAGCAAGACCAGCCAATTCACCCCGAAGACACTGATTCTCCGGGCTCTGGTTCTGGTGAAAGCTACGTTGATGATGATGAACGAAAGACCAGGGAAGATGCAAAAGTCAATGAGCTAATCAAGGCTGCAGAGGAAGCATCTGCCGTTCCTTCAGAGCATAGTGTGGAGCGGGCAGAGAGACTGATCCGAAAACCTCGCAAGAAAGATTCTACACATGAGCTAGCATGCACTATCGATGCATCTATTGAGAAGATTGAAACTCAGATGAAATCTCTTCAGAGGAGAATACAATCATTGAGTAACAGGGGGTTACATAGAGTTGAAGATGCAGACGATGACGGCGACCAGCAGATTGCCCCTGAGACAAAGCTGTCCCTTGCAGTCTCCAAGAAAGATTTCTCCAGAATGCGAATAATCGGGCAGTTTAACCTTGGCTTCATCCTTGCGACAAGGCCGGGAGTTACAGGAGATGAGAACTCTTTTTCAACCCCGTCAGCGGAGCAAGAGCAGGATGAGTTATTCATCATTGATCAGCACGCCTCTGATGAGAAGTATAACTTTGAGCGTCTCCAAGCTGAGACGACAGTGCAAAACCAAAGGCTGGTGAAACCAAAGACACTTGATCTAACCGCTGTGGAAGAAGAGGTTATCATCGACAATCTTGCTGCTTTAGAGAAGAATGGATTTATTGTTGAGATAGATACCAGCGGTGACGAGCCCATCGGTAGACGGTGCAAGCTGATTAGCCTACCGCTAAGCAAAGAAGTTGTCTTCGACACCCGCGATCTGGAAGAGCTGATTGTCCTGCTTTCTGAAGCGCCGCAACAATCACAAAACAATCTAGGCAAACGAGCAAGGGACGAACTCGATAGTGATGCGGAGCATACTGAACCACCGGGCGTGGCTTCATCGCCCTTCTCGGACTATCTTGTTCCTAGACCGAGCAAGGTGAGAAAGATGTTCGCTATGAGAGCTTGCCGGTCCAGTATTATGATTGGAAAAAACCTTACCCATCGGCAAATGGAGACTGTTGTCAAACACATGGGAACTATAGACAAGCCATGGAACTGTCCTCATGGAAGACCTACTATGAGACATCTAGTGAGCCTAGGACAGTGGAATGAATGGAGTGAGTGGGATAGCCACAAAGAACGCTGGTCTGGGGCTGGGACGCAACCAAGGAGTATCAAACATATATGGGAAGAATTCGTCGAAGATTACAACTCATAGGTGTGATGCTATCTAGATACCTAATATTTGGGTGCTGCCATTTAGATTGCAGGCATCGTCTGCTTGTTGATATATTTTGGATACAAATCAAAACAACTATATAAACCAAAGTCTCATATTTCCCCAACTCTGCAGTCCTGTTTACATGCTGGTTGGGCAAATCGAGCAATTCCAGCCTCTTCTCCAACATACCAAGGGGTGAATATAAACCAGCCTGTGGTAACCAAACAACGGGAATCCATTTCCATAGGCAACTCAGGACGGTCGAAAGGTAACTAGTAAACGCCAGAACGCCATGTCAGGTCCTTTTAACTGAGCCTAAAACCACTTCTTCAGCCAACTCTGCGCCGGCTTCTCAACTCTTCCCACCCTCTGATCCTCCTCTTCCGCTAACCTCAGCGTCTCCTCGAGAACTAGCAAATCCCTTTCCATGACTTCCGCGAAGTTCTGCAAATCGCCAACCTCCTTTAAGCCATTTTGGCCTTGATCCAGCAGCTTTTCCAGCTCTTTGCTCTGCTTGGATACATCCTGGGTGGTCCTCTTCAGATCTTCCTGTTGTTTGTCTATGACAGCTGCGTTGTCATGCAGAGTTCCGGCTCGAGTGCGCAGGTCGGCATCAAGATTGGCACCAACAGATTTGAGAGAAGCCGTAAAGGCAGCACGGGCTTCCGCCGTTTCGCTAGAGCGTGATTCATCAGACGACATCTTGTGTATGATGTGATGCGGCTTGGTATCTGTGTTTGGTAGGGGTTTGAGCGGGATAACTAGCAACCACCGACTAAATGGACCGAAATATATCAGATAAGGGAGTCGGGATTCTCAGTCGCTATTGAGCGGCTTCTTGCAGGTGGTATTCGACTCTTTTGACTGATCATGAAGAAGCAGAGTTGGTCTTGTAGATGTTTTCGATCTGATGACCAGAATACCCGATTAAATACCCCGCATCTGCGGCCCGTTAAATTAATTCGTTGGCCAGTCAAAATTTTGGATATCAATTACCAGATATCAAACATCATCGCAGGGCCTTTTGCTGGCCAGCGACCACGTCGCTAATGACCAAAATATATAAGTGAACTAGGCGTAAACCCTGATAATATTATGGTGGATAATAGCGAAGTCGAGCAGAGAGAACCATGGAAAAATCGAGCCTAAGATACTAGCTACCAAATTTGATATATTAGATACATTCAATTTATCAACCTGAACTACAAAACAAAATATCAAGTTGTTGAGAACAAGCAAATGAAAATCAGGTTTAGACGGTTGTCGATGCGGCAGAGTGCGCCTCGACATGTTGGATAGCCGGTTGTTTCGCCATTACTTCTCGTTCGGTCTCAGAGTCACTACTAGAAACACCCACAACCTTATCACCAAATGAAGTTGCGATTTCCTCGAGAGATTTGTGTTTGGTTTCTCTATTTGACGGTCAGGACGGCGTGCTTGCATATATCAGAGAGGCTTGCTAAGGGGGTGAATGACTCACGGAAAGTAGAAATATCCAACAATGAGAAAAAGCAGAGTGCAGGCAACAAAAACGTAGTAATAATTTTCTTTAATATTTGCAAAAGCACTTGGGCCAGCCTCGGTAACTATATTGAAGCGTCAGAAGCGAGTCATGGATGTAAGCGGGATATAGGAGTTGCATACTGCCAACATTAACTATAAAGTGAGAGGCAGAAGCAAGTCCCATCACTTTGCTTCTAAGGGACACGGGTAGTACCTCCGCTCCATATAGCCAGGTGGTGCTGTTAAGCATGCCATCTAACCGAGAACCTTTAGTATCAAGTATGTCCAAGATGTAAATTTGATTTGGCCCTTACAATAGTTGACAACGAAGAGGTAGATTCCCAGGATGGCAAACCCCTTTCCAACGTGGTTGTTTGTGTTTTGAAATGTCCATTGCATGACTGCAGCGTATATTTCTACCAAGATAACCCCAGATAAGCCTGAGAGAATCATTCTAGAAACGCAATTCAGTACCCATTTGTGACGGTCAATTGCTACTGATGACTTACTTCCGGCGTCCCCATTGATCGGTAAGGTATAAAGTGGTGATAAAATTTGAGAGAAAAGCAACGGTGCCATACACAGCAGTTAAAGCAAGAATTGTCTGCGGGCCGATACCCAGAGATCTATATAGGATTGCTATCTAGACTTAGTCACGCAGTTGAGGGGGAAACGATAGTAACTCACTCTGATAATACTGGATGACATTGACACCAGTGAGACTAGTCATAGTCTGAACGGCAATGGAGACAAGAGCCCGATGTTTGAACAGGTTGAAGACCTCACGGATGGAAGCAACTTCTCTCCTCATCTCGTACTCGATCTGTGCCTTCATCACCGTAAATTCCTCGATAGACTCATTTAAGTCGTAATCACGGCGAATCTTCAGGAAAGCAGCACGGGCCTCATCCACCCTGCCAATTCGCAGGAGTTGACGAGGGGAGTTTGGCATGAAGGTAGCAAGGCCGACGAACAAGATTATTCCCCAGGGGATCTGGATACTGAGAGGGAGACGCCATTGCACTGGACCATAAGGGGCATAGGAACACGCAAAGCCCACCCAGTTAGACATCATAGTTCCTAATGCAATACCACAACCAGATATACCGCCAATAAGTCCCCGTTGATGCGGCGCAGAAATTTCACTGAGGTATATGGGAACAGTGCCAACTAGCCCGCTTTATCAGTTATATATTCTGTTAGTTTTTGGTTCGTAATGGAGGTGAAAGTGGGCGTATAACTTTCGGATGCAGGACTTACCCTACAGCATAGCCTGCCAAAGCACGCCCGGCAAGGAACATTCCAATATTCACGGAAGCTGTCTGTATGGCTGTCCCAACGGTGACCACCACACACATGAACTGCATGAACCGAATGCGCCCAAGCTTGTCGCCAATGAAAGTCTGAGTAAGGGCACCAACAGCCTCCCCTGCTATATAAACAGCAACAACCTTTTTGTTCTTGTCAGTGGCACGATACTAATCGGGATGGACTGTATCTGTAGACTTACAGCGCCTGTGAGTCCATTGGATGGATGTTTCATATAACTGATCCAGCTTTTGTGTGCAATTGCTAGTTAGATCAAATCAGCCCCCTCCAATCATACATCACAAGCACAACGGCCGTGTCTTACTCGTCGTAGCAATACCAGTGTCAAACCCCTGGAATATTAATTAGCTATGGATCTCATTTTTATATAATAGTTATATAAACATATAAACATACGAAGAGAAATGTCCCGATTGCTGCGAAAAGGGCAATCCCAAAGGTATACCGGAAGCCCATTGCGAAAAATGTTCATTAAGCAGCCAAAGATCGCTGAATGAGATCTCCGTGTGAATCCATGGGACAGGTGGCAGTTACTTATACGCATTTCTGCCCGTAGGAAGAAAATTCGAGAGAGTATGAATGAGTGGCCAGGTGAGCTCACCAATGTCATGATACATGCATAACTGGCCTGAATATACGCCGTGTTCTTGTACTCTGACCCCGATCCACTTTGCCATGTAACTAGCGAACAACTATCGAGCTGCATCATCCTGTAACTAGTGACGCTGTGAGATGGCAGTTTAATAGTTAGTTAATATAACCACGACTCGGTGATTTGATTGGAATGTATTATACGCCAGAGCTTCCGCATTTTCCCGTCGCTCGAGACGGCAGCAGAGAAGAATAAGGATATCCACCCTGGAGTCTCGAACCATTCTTCGTGCTCGCTAGTTAACTAGTTATAGATGTCGGTTGCTTGTGGGCTCGTTGGTTATTGTATACGACTGGTTGGTCAGGCCATCTTTGTCCGCCCAAGCCTGGGTCCGCAGAATCCGCGACGGGCTAAGCCCCGGTAGAGCAATCTAAGAACGAGCCTTTGGAGAGATTGAAGGACTTATACTGTTGTGTATCCCGGGTTGCAGCCGAGCTAGTAACAGGTCGTTGTTGGTCAGACGCGCGGTTTAGCTGTGTTCTTCTAGGGGCTTGTACCACCCCTTCCACTCGGATAGTCTGCCTCCAGGGCCTCTTCAAAATGACTATCAAACTGAGCAGGTGGAATACTGTCGAAATTATCACCTCTATACCGCATCTTAGCCCATATCTGGCAGCTTCGTTTAAGTTGGGACTCCAGAAGGGGATGGTAAAGGAGATGGTTTACTGGATGACGTTGATCAACTGCAGAGCTGACGGCACTTGAGATACATAGCAGCAGACGCAGGATGTCTTGAGAGACGTAGTAAGTTAGTTGACGAGCTGCAGCCCGAAGTTAGGAATGGCAAACCCAATCAGGGTAAAATCCAATGGCTGTGGCTTTTGTAAAGTCACACCAAGGATGACCACTACCATGATGTAGCCAGGTAAACAGGCAAGACGAGCTTCCAGTTTTCTGCGTCTACTGTCATCAGCAGAAGTGGTCCGGTGACGCTCCCGGTTCATGGCTCAGTCGCTGCCCGGGCCGGCCAACCGCTCGTCCAGCAGCACGCCAACTAACGGCCCCGGGAAGAAGAGCCCCTGAGCAATCACGCCGATGCAATAGAACCCCTCAAATGCCAAAATAGATAGCGGAAATACCGGGAGATGTGATCGCAAAAGTGACGCCGTATTCTACGATGGTAAGGACCAGACATGGAGATTGCATGAAAAACACAGGCTCCATGAGAGATCATGTGCTTGGCCAGGAAGAATCCTTGGGAGGCGCAGAAGTTCGAAGACCCGTGTGCTGTCCTCTGGGTAGGTAATTATGAAGTGTAGCAGCTGTATGCGGTTGACGATGACAACTAGCCGCCGAGTCCACTGCCGTCCGAGATGGTAAACAAGAGAGCCACCAGTGACACCTCCTAGGGTTGTTCCGGTAAGGTAGGTTGCTGTCTGAGGAGCAAGATTGAAGCTGTGCTGCCATCTCATGATGTTTAGGAATAGGGAGAGCGCTTGTGAATCCGTGACCGGCATCACAGAAGCCGCATTGCAGTAGTTACTCCGTAGAAATGAGATATATCCGAAGCCATGGCCCAGTTCTGTGGATTTCAGGTGTCAGAACTGCTGTAGTCCTTCGTCGACCAATAAATATTGTCCCTTGTTGTTGGATGTCTTAACTTGTTGGCCCCATTTTTCGAGATAGCTAGTCCTTTCTATGAAACCTTTAACCGCCCCGATCTTCAACATCAAGCACTGTGCATGAGGTTATGCATAAACTTCCTTCCTTAGCTTGGATTTGTATCTCCCAGAACAAAGGTAGTCTTCTACCGACAATCATCCTTTGTGCCTGAGAAAGAAATTAGTCCGGGCGCTAAAACCTTGCCAAATTCTAGCATTCTTACTATTCTGTTAGTCCACATGTCTGCTTGATGTTGGATACCCACAGGCAAGTGTTGTCTGTCCAGAATACTTTGAACTTGGCAGGATTGAATGGCTCTGGCATGCCCAAACGGTGTTTCAGCTTGCCGCCTGTATAGACCAAACGGGTTTCTATCAAACAAACAATTTTCTAATATCACCAGGGGCCCTTTCCTTCATGCTGGCAACTTGGGCTAACGAGTTAGCCTGTCCAATCACTGCTATCGTGTAGTTAGCCGCCAGCAATATGACCCGGAGTTCTGGAGACTCAATACCCTGCATACTGCATAGCGTATTTGACATCCAAAAATAGCTGGCTCAAGTCCAAGTCCATACCGGTAACTTGGAACTATGATCATTACCCATCTGCCCTTTGCTTTCGCTCCTCCTCCTCGCGAAAGTAACATGGACGAAGTCTTCATTCTACACTTCGCGTTGTGGTTGGAATTGAACTGCCAGGTAACGGCGGAATTAGTCGGCAGTTAAGTTTCGGGTTCGGTTCGGCCCGGTGATTTTGAGTCGGAGAAACTATTATCCTGCTAGTTAATTCCGGCCCGGGCATCCACAACCTCTCGTACTGGACGTTCAAGACAAATGACATGGAAGACTTAACCTATAACGCGTGTTACCGCTTGCTTTTCCTATTCTCTACTAGATATGATGTCTATGATATCTACAGACCGGTTTCCTATTGGGGGTAGTGGATACAGAGTGAAAGATACCCACTTCGGCGATACGCCAGAGTCAAGACTGGGATGCAACTAGGCTGAGGAGGCACAGCAACAGCCTGGAAGACGCTATGGCATTGAAGGAGGTTTCCATGCATATAATCTTGTTATTCCCCTGCCCGAGGCTGCTTAATGCATAAATGTCTGCCTAACCGCCGACATTACGGGGCTTAACCATCATGTTGAACCGGGGGACTTGGCCTGTGATATCCCCCATGTCGTCTTAGCGCCAGCTTGCTGGAAGCTCCTTCCCAATAATTTCAATGACAGGCTTATTCGAGCCTCATGTGCCCGGCAGATGAGGCTTAGATGCAGTTTTACATGGGTGGGCGCTTAAGGAATTGATTGGCGGTTCACCCCTCTTTCCTCCCACCAGGGGTGACTGCTGCCTGGTGGACACTCACTGAGCTTTAATCCATGGTACTGAGATAGTGCACTTTCCGCGCCCTCATGCCCAAATGGCTCCCCAAGGTACACTTGATATTCAATCTCTATACCATTAGGCAACGAGCAACCGGCTATAAATACTCCGCCAAATCCCCCTCTGGGAGAACTATCATTTCACAAAACACACAAGAATCCGAGATTCACCCTACTACCAACTGCTTCACTATCAATCACTCTACTATCAACGTTAAATCCCAACGCCGTTTTCTTTGTTACTCCTACCCTCTTTTGGTTAAATTTCTTCCACAAAAATGGCCACCACGCTTCTCGAGTACCTTACCCAGCCTAACCCGGTAGTTGACAACAGCAACTCCCTGAAAGGACTTCCAACCAAATGCGTGCCCAAAGAGGACATTCAAATTGTTAGTTGGGATGACTTTACGTATGAAACCTTGATTTCGTGCTATGGCGCCGTTTTGGCTACTCGGTTTAACAGACCATTTCCTGAAATTTCCCCTCCCCTACGCCGTATTGAAGGCGAGGTAGTTGATGAAGATTCCCTTGACCACCTCCTAACTCGATCGATTGCATCCATTGTCAATGAGAGCCTCCGAATAACCTGGAGGGCGTTTTACTCGGATTACCCTAATTTGGCTATTGATATGACTCGTGGAGGTCGAGCAAGGGCCTCCCAGAATAACCCGGACATTCCTCGTCCGCCGCACGACAGGCAACAGGCATCTTCAGCTTCTACCGATCATACGCCTGTATTTCCTGACTGGGCTGGAGTACAAGCAGATTTGGGTCCAGTATCACATCTTAATCTATGCCCAGGGGATACAAAGCTGTCATCAAAATGGAAATCCGACATAGATATGGACAAAGAATATCACGACTGGCCTTATGCTCAACTTATCAAATACTGCGGGGAAACTTGGAATACCAGATACGGATATTTGATTACCGACAAAGAGCTTGTTGTTCTACGCATCTCAAGGGCAATGATTCCGTCAGGAATTGCGAATAAGAGGTCCCCACGCAATGTTGCTTCTCAGCCCTCTCGCCCAATGGGACAGGACAGTCCACTCTTTGTATCTTCTAGCCCCCCAAGCATTCGGTCCTCTCCTGCACGCCAGGGCCATCTGCGAAACATATCAACTTCTTCCGTCGCTAGCGCTATGTCAATAGACCAACCCTCAAGCCGGCCTCGACAACTTTCCATTGCTGCTAGCTTCTCTTCACTCTCCATGAGTGAGGCGAGCGAACACGCTCCGGGTAGCGAACGAATGTCGAGCAGTGCTCACATGCCCAGCAGTCAGTCATACAGAGATGACGGTCGAGGTGGGGAGTACAGGCCTGTGGAGATGAAGAGTATTCCGTGGAATAATTCAGGAAAGGGAAAATTAACGGTCAAACTTGCTCTATGGTGGATCCATATGATGGCAGCTGCACCTGGATGTGATACTACAATTGGACCGGAGTACCCACACATGGATTCTTGGGTGCTTCGTCCTCACGAAGGAGACTACCGTCATACCACAACTGGGCTGCTTTCTAAGAAACTTCCAAAAAATGCTAAAGAAATATCACCTCGTCGAGCAGCTCAAGGCATAGTGACACCGCCACGCCAACGACAGTCTTCAGGCTCGCCACCTGCAGGGCATCTATCCTCCCCTAATCAACCATCTCCTCAATATCCTACTAAAGAAGAGATTACTGGGATGTGCTGGATACCAGAGCGGTCGAGGTGGCAGTACCGAACAAGACGTGGCTCTGTGGGTCTCATACGCCACGGAGTTCCGATCCGGAGTAGTGATGGAGGTTATTATTACATACGACGGACACGCGAAGGAGGTTCTCAATGGGTACGAGCCGAATCCGAAGAAGAGGAAGATGAAGAGGAAGATGAAGACGACGACAGTGATGAAAATGAGTCTAGCAGAAATCTTCCTCCGGCATCTAGTAAGTATCGGAGGTATTAAGACTATCACGAGGCTGGTGTTTCACTATTTGGTGTTTCTTTTTTTGATTTAATTTCTTGGTCCTCTTTAGCTTTCCGCCTCCTTTCAAGGCGTTCTTCTGACTGTTTTTGTTTTTAAGAAAAAGGAGAAAAAAATCGATTAGCCAGTGTGTCTTAAGCAGAAAATGGAATAACGGTAATTCTCAGAACCAAATCTTGATGAAACTTACTTCTTTAAGCATTCTTCGTAAATCGGCAGCTCGATTCTCATCTTCATACTCTTCCGCTATGGCTATGCCCCTTATAATGTTCTCTTTGAGAATTTCATTTATCGAGCCACTAATCACTTCACCATCCCTTACACATTCCACCCATTCACTGGCTTCCTTATCAAACGATTTGAAGTATTGCCGACGCTTTTCATTTGACCATAGAACCCGCGGGTACGGATATGTTGTGACACGCCCAAGATCAACAAGAAACGAGCCACGATAGTTTCTAGGCTGGGTGTCGTCAGGAAATAGAAGTGCCTTACGGGCAATCTTCATTTTTCGCCGGATCTCTGGGACATCATCGAGTGTCATTGGGTTTGGGATATAGTCTTTGACGATCGCCCATGGGGTATGATGACTGAGATACTTGGGCCGCTGTTTGCCAGATAGTTTCATCCAGCCATGGCACTTAACAGCCCAGGTACCGTTTTTACCCAGGCTATCCAGCCTAGCAAATGCTCTGGCTTCATTTGCTATAGGGCTAACATAGTGGGTTTCTCGTTCCTTGAGACGACGCTTAATTGATAGAGGAGCATCGAATCTCCATTGTTTGAACTTCAAGGGCTACGAGTAAGAATCTAGCCAGGATAAAAATCCAGGAAGGAGGGGCATATACTTACCACCTTAAGAGCATATTCACGGCCTTCGATCTTGACTAAATAGACGTCACCTTCTGTGCCTCCTCCTAGAAATTGTTTATAGCGGATTGGCTTTTCATGGTGGACAAAACGACGCAGCTGGGGATGGGATGTCGATTTTCGAGTCGGATCATCCATGGGGAGGTCCGAAAGCCAGCGGCCTATCATCGAATCATCCATAAACGACGACATCCTGGCTATTTAATTGTATATCACATCAACAACTCGCCCTGCACGGTATATGTGATGTGCTCTGGAGTGCTCTGGACTGCTGCCTGTCTTGTTGCTTGGAAAATAAGATTAAGCTTCGAATTGGAACCTTGAGGTCTTGCCCGGGCGGTCTGGGCTCCACTCGGATAAACTAAGTTCCCGGCTTGGCACAACCCAAAACCAACAGCAAGCCATTTGCTTACATAATGAAGATTAAGTAATACATCTAAACCGTATTCGGAAGTCTATAAACAACGTCGAAATAAAAAAGCTGGACAAAAACAAGCAACTTTCGCATATAAAATCAGCAGAACTCTCTATATACGCTGCTATATTTAATATTAATAAATAGCCATGGCTCATCGGTGGAAGTTGTAATGGATTTTCGTCAATTGGACTCTTTTGCCGCCCGTAGGTAACTATATGTTGTGATGCTCCCCGCAGGCCAAGTCAAGCTACAACCAAGCTGGGTTACTCCTGAACACATCCACGAATAACAACAAAAGTGGCTATTATTTCATGCTGGTTTTCGAGCTCTGATAAAGTAGGGAAGAAGCTTGCCAAAGAACGAGTGCAGCGGTCGAGTGCTAATGTACGTTTTTGCAGGGAGAAGCCGTGTCCAGTGAATGCCTTTGTTTGCGCTTTATGCACGGCAAGCCGCCGACATCTCGACCTGGCCCTCCAACCACAGCCTCCCATCACAGAGAACAACCCTGCCGCCGCTTAAATTTTAGGTCCAGCTGCACATATTCCTCGACATCTTTTGCCTGTTGAAGACATTAACCTACAAATCAACCTCCCCACATATAACTCTTTGCAGAGAGTCGCGCTCTTCTGCAGAAAACAGCCGCCTCGCTCGCTGGATGAGCCCCAATGCAGCCCCGAGCTGAAATGATAGCGAGCCTAGATCAGAGAGAGAGCTTTGCGTCTGGAGCAGGGGGAGATGGCAAATTACAGCAGCACCGGTTCCAGCACCAGCACCAGTAGCGACGCCAGCAATTCTCTCGGCCTCAAGAGCAAACTATCGTCAACAACCCAAGCCTCGTTGAAGATAACTCCTGCAAATTCCCCTGTCCTTAAACCAGCTTCGAACTCAAGAAACCAGTACAAATCAACAAGTTATCTCACCACACTTTCCCTCCAAACCGTTATCGGCACAACCACCTCAAGCTCGAACGGCTTTTCATATCACGAACCCTCTCGTTCTTTTGCCCTCTGCGCAGGCTCTGCTGCCGTTCTCGCTGAGCTAGATGAAGACCTGTCCGTCTCTCAGCGTTTCTTTCGAGCACGACCAACAGCTACCAGTGTCAACCCCGTCCTTTCATTCTATAATCCTCCGGGTCCACCAACCACTCCAGAATCACGACTTAGACCACCGCAGGCCTCGCTACGGTTGTCCACATCGGTTAACTCGCCTATATTTTCCAATTCTCCAAATGCAGCAGAGTGGGCGGAGAGCATTGCGTCGAAATCATGGACATCGCGGGAGAGGATAAAGGCTGTTACCAGTGTTTCCATCAGTCCCAATGGCAGGTTCCTAGCTGCCGGAGAGGTACGATTATGCCATTCTATATTACTCGCGGGTACATATGCTAATATCGGCTGCTCACGTAGACGGGATATAATCCTCGTATCCTCTTGTTTTCCACAGCCAAGGATTCTTCTGCAGACGTCCCCCTCTCAATAATCACGGAACACACCTTCGGCGTTCGAAGCCTTGCTTTCAGTCCTAACTCGCAATTCTTGGCCAGTTTAGGTGATATTAATGACGGGTTTCTTTATATATGGCAGATTAACCTTCGAAATGGCTCTGCGAAACTTCACTCAACGAATAAATGCACATCGTTTGTTCGAGATATGTGTTGGATGGGGAATAATCTGATCACGTATGTCCCCAATTCCCACTGGCAAATCCAGACATAAAGCTAACGATACAGTGTTGGCATACGGCACGTAAAAGTTTGGAGGCTTGGGGATGCCGGTAGGCCGTGCTCCCCGTCAAAGCAGCGACCTAATGTCGATTCTCCCTCTATATCTAGCAGCCCACTACCGGTGGCCTTGTCGGGGAGAAACTGCCTCTTGGGAAATTTGCACCAAAGTACATTCACGTGTGTCTCTAGCATTTCCGACACCGAAGCAGTTATTTGCTCTGATTCAGGGGTTGTTTGCTTCCTGGATGACTCTAATAATCAGCAAAAGCTTCAATATGTTAAAAGATTTGATATCGGCGTTTCATCCGTTGTTGTTGATAGCAACTCTGGCTTCATTTGGTTCGGTGGTCGTAGCAGGCAATTGGAGAAGTGTTCGATTGACGAGATGAGATCTTCTCCAATGATTTCGCCAACGTCGGCAAACATTGATACCCAACCGTGCCCAACACCAAAGAAGGCTTCCATTGTTTCCATGGGTATAATTGATACACATATGATTACAGTTGACTCATCCCGAACCCTTCGCATATGCCCTCTAGACCCATTGAGCAAGGACAACATTGAGAGTGTGGCAGATGTCTCCGTATCTGCGCACCGGGATTCAGTATTGGGTATTAGCACGGTTGAGACCCCTAATAGCAAATCGTCGGACTTTTTTACCTGGTCATGTGGTGGGACGGTCAGATTTTGGAATGTTAATGGAACTTGCTGCGACACATATAAAGTGGACTTGGAGCAGATTTCAGACGAGGATGAGGATGCCAACGAACTAAAGGTTTTACGAGCCACAGGTGGTATAAAAATGTTCGTTTCCGGGGATAGATATGGCGTAGTCAGGTAAGTCCAGCTAGCTATCGAGCTATTAACTTCCACTCATTGACTAATCTAAAATAATAGGACGATTAATGGGGAAACGTGGAAGTGTCAGAACGAAGTTAGAGCTCACGGAGCTGAAGTAACAGATATTGCGATCTACTCAGACCCTGACACTACTTTAATCGCGAGCTGTGGGCGCGATAGAATGGTCCAGTTATTCAAAAGTAAAGACTATTCAATTGAGGTGATACAAACCATGGATGAACATGTTGGTGCAGTAGGGCAGCTACTATTCACCAAAGACGGGAAAAGGCTACTATCTTCTTCGGCAGACAGGACAGTTATTATTCGCGAACGAATGACCCGAGAGGATGACAGTGGCTCTACGGTTGCGTTCCTTCTCTCAAAAGTCATAACACTGAAGGCGTCGCCAGTTTCGATAGTAACACCCCCTGGTGATCCAGACACGCTTATATTATCCACGATAGACCGGCTGATACAAAGATACCACATACCATCTAGCCGTCAGGTACATTCTTTTCGTGTTCTTGACCCGGAAAGCGGTGATACTGCTGTCATGAGCTCTCTCATTCTTGAAAAGGACTACCCCGAATATGGCCCACGACTTCTGATTGGTGTATCAACAACCGATAAATCCATCAGGGTATATGACTCGGAGAAGGATACCCTCCTTACCCGAGAGTTTGGCCATACTGAAGGAGTCAGCGACGTTGTCCTTCTTGAAAGCAATGAGCCAAACTCTACAGGCGCGATCAAAAGGACCCTCATCAGCACGGGCCTGGATGGAGTAATCATGGTTTGGAATCTCTCTACCCAACAGCAATATTTGCAAGAAAGTCCGCATCTTCTTGTCCACCCTGAAGAGGAGACACCAACAAAGGAACTTACGGCAGCTAAACCTCCACTCCGCCGTATCCTTTCTAAGACTGAATTGGCTGGTTTCCAAAAGTCCGATAATGTTCTGACAACACCAACCCCGGTGCGTGACTCTCCTCCGCGTATCCGCAAGAAGACGTCTAGATATACGCTAGGAGGTGGTTTAAAAAACGGCGTCAATGGTGTATCAACAGTATCTACACCGCCTCTTCCTCCTCGCCGATCTCCAACTGCCCCATATTCCGATAACAGAAACCAGGCCAACCGGTCTCCATCACCACCCAGCCCCCGGCACATGTCCAAAACAGTAGCCAACAAAACAAGCAGTGGCAGCCTCCGTGCCAATGGCAGCGTACGACGGCCATCGATGCTCGAAGTTCGCACTCGCACCTCTAGTAAACCGAACTGGAATTCATCTCCTAATAGCAACTCGCCTAGTGAATTTGGAAGCCTTAACATGTCCACCGAGCAAGTCTGCCGTACGCTCCGTGCGTATCGCAAAAAGCTTAACGTCTCATCTGATAAATTTAACCTTCAGGGAGCCAGTGAACTCGAGCGAGAACTCGATCTAACTGTCCGCTCGTTGGGTGACAAAATGAAGAAGACCCAACTAAACGGGACGAAAAGTGACTCCCACTCCAATGGAAACACGCCAACTGCCTGCAGAAACAAAGATCTTTCGCCACTAGCTTCAAAGCAAGGCCGAACAGCCCGTCGGATACCCTCAACGCCTAATCTAAGCCAAGCGCGGAAGTGCAAAGGACATCGAACGAACTCACTAGATGCAGATGGAGAAGGACAGTCTATATGACAGCTTCTCATGATTTAAAGGCTAATTATATTGCCTACTTCTTTCCGTTGTTACGATGCTCTGGCTACCTCGCTTCTACACACCTATCTCATGTTCTTCCCTCCCACCCTTTCTTATATGTTCTTCCTTCTATTTATTATGTTTGGCATAGCCAGTTATTCCTCCTTGCGTCAATATGTGTGCGGGTTGTTGGTCTGCATAATACGGTCTGGACGGGGTCCTCCTCTTTTGATCAAGCCAGTTCATTTACTGTCTTCAAACTTGTCTCCTCCCCTTTCTCTCTTCTATGATACCAGAGTCATTTATTTGACATTCTATTTTATTCAATTTCTTGGCCCGCATTACTACATGATATTTATTTTCATTTTTTTTTTCTTGTTTTATTGAGAACCCGGGTAAGCGCATTATACACCCCCTGCTTTCATTTGTTTAGGGATTTCCTATTTTGTCTTTTACAAATCAACATTCTTGAGTACACATAAGGCCCATCCGCATGTTTTCTTTTGCTTTACATCTCAGAAATGACTGTTTATAATAATAACTAGTAGACTCGAGTCAATCTTGAAATTCTAGTGACTGTAAGTCATCCCAATAATGCCCCATATGCAGCACGCATTCTTGAGGAGAGGCTGTCTGTATCCCATCCATTGAACTCGATGTTCTGAACTAGATTAATAGCCTCATTGTACCATTCGCAGCTCAAGCTGTTCTTCATGTCCCTGTAAAGTATTAACGACTGGTTATACACCGCAACGGGTAACCATTGCATTTCCCAACAAAGCTCCTTCGTCATCTCCGGTGATATTTGAGGCCTTAGGTTTGTTGCCATGTTTACTAGCTTTTGTGCTTCACTAACAATGAATTTGGTACTTTTTTCGTCACATTTAAGTCCAAATTGATAGAGACAGCGAAGCCAACGGAATTGCTTCAACACATCACATGGAGCTCCAGACGCCAGCTTCAACGCGGTAGCTCGCTACGTATGTCATTAGTATTGCAACAACAGTTAGAACCTTTAGACTTGCCTGGAAAGCGTTATAGAGAGCTGGGGTAGTTAATCCTGAAGACATAATCCGGTCTGCAAGGATGCAAAGCAGTTGTGGATCTGAGCCTTCATCGCAATTACTCAGGATTGTGCAAATACCATCTTCGTTCTCCGGATTCAAATTAATTGCACGATGGAAATAAAGTGCCACCAGAGAACGAATAACATCAGAAAACTTCGCCCCTCTTTCTGGAGCAATATCTTGATGATGAGTTGTGAGATAATCTTGGCACTTTCGGAGATACATTCTTGCACTGGTAAAGTATAGGTCCTAAAATCTCGTGTCAGTCCTAAATGTAATAATGAATGATAAAGTGAATTGGCTCACCCTTGAAGTGTGATTCTCAGTGAGATACGCTATATCTAAGTGTGCTAAGGTTGCCATGCCGCGGCACCAAAAAATACGCTGATTGATGCTGGATACCGTATCAGCGTCCAGCCCTCTGGGAAACAGGCCGAGGATCTGAATGCAGTGTCAGTACGAAAATAGTCGAGGCAAATATAGGGATTTTATGCAGCTCAAACCTTTATGCAACAGTCAATAAGTCTAATCAAAGACTTTACGTCCCACAGTGCATAATTCCTAATTACTAAAGTATAACCATTTGAAGAAAACCATTCTAGGTATTGAATTTTCTCTTGTTGTGGTCTTGTGTCTAGGCAAATACTGGTAGAAACTAATAGACGACCTAAAGTTAGAATGATATATCTCCCCGGATTTCCATGGAGGCAGGTATATAAAAACTTCTTACATTTCTCAAAGAGCTCGCAAATACCTTCAACAGTCTCAGCCCTAGGTGTCAGCTGTTGGCTTGTCGAGAATTCTTTGGCCATAATACGGACGCAGCACCTTTTAAGAGTCAAATCGAGGTCAGAAAAACAAGGCGAGATAAAACAGTATAAGCCTTACTTGAGAAGAGGAACTGTGTGATATCCTGCCCGATCGTTGATGAGTAGCTCCCTGAAAATGGGGCTAAGAATAGAGATTTTGTTGCAAGATTCGGCATAGGCAATGCAAGCATACATGAGACTAAAGTCTGCACTCCCGTAGAGAATATCTGATACGCTCTTCCTTACTATTATATACTCGAAGGTTAGGAGATACAACATCGGCCCGAGAGACAATTACGTACCGGTATCTAGCTTTTCATGCTTTAATGCTAACTGGTATAGCAGGAACTGGGAATTAACGGATAATCCCTCGAGGCTTGCGAGCTTATTAAAACGAGAAGGGGTGATATTTTCTGAACAAGATGCGTAAAAAAGCATCTTCCTGTATTGAAGAGGTCAGACGAGTTCCAGGAGTCTGGCGGTATTGGTGTCCAGATCACGAGCATATAAATCTTTGATTTTGGGCATTCACTTCTTCTGATATAGGGACAGTACTCTACCTTTGGATTATATCTTTGTCGCCTTCTTCCAGAACCTGGTGCTGGGCAAGTTCACACCAATCATATGCGAAGTTGACGTTCCCTGCGTTGGAACAGGTATTCGCTTTGGAAAGGAACATCTAAATTAAGTCAGCCTGAAGAATATCCATATCCGTATCATACCATAGAGCCTTTACCACCCGTGCAGCCTAGCCTGAGAAGGTTCAAACCCAAGCCTGACTATTTTCTGTTTTGCACCGCACAGTGACTCGAATAGCAACGAGGACTGCTTTAAGCCTTCAGGCATATCTACATCAGCTGTACATAGCCGTAGGAAGACTAGCATCAGTTTTTCTATAAGTGCGACTTCACTTTCAAACTGTTGAAGCTTGCCCGATATCAGCTGCTGGAAGATATGATATGCTAAACCTGGACTGTATATTGTCAGTCCTGTGACCAGTTTTTAGGGTTAATTGAGGTTTGTATACCGCTGGAGCCAGAACTGGTGAATGCAACAAAGTATGCTTCATGAGGTTAGGTATATTTTTAGTCAAAGACCTCAAATAATTAGTTGCTAGGTGATTACCTGCTCAGGTGGGATTGGGCAAGTCCTGATTCGATCAGTAACTGAAGATCTATCTCTCACGTTAGTACTCGGCTATTGTAGTATTGTGATAGGTTTCCCTAGAACATACGGTGACTACAACGCGCGTCTCCATTCTCTACATGTGGAATTAGAGCAAGGGAAACCTCAAATCCCAAAAACATAGTACTAGGTTCAGAGCCATAATTCTATTGAGGGTTAGCATGGTGTCAATCAACAGGAATCTAACACATACCTCTTCTAGTTTACTATATAATCTCTGGATAGGTTCTATGAATAGAGTTGAATTTTTCTGTAATTCTAGGTACGCTATGACTAGAAGCAGCACGTAAGATTGGAGACCGAATTGATACAGAATAACTAATCACGTACTAAGTTCGTGTAGGAGAGCTTGTCGAATAGACTCGAACTGTTCATACGTTTCTTGCTCCTCACTCTGTGCAAAGATAAAGTCGTGACAACATTGTAACCATTCAATAGCTGTCGGATCACCTTCCCTTTTCTTCGCTGTTCCGATACGGAAGAGTATGTCTGCAGCCTTTGTCTTCCACTCAAGACTGTGGACAGCAAACGGAATAGGTTGCTGGGCTATTCCAAGCCCCTTTAATCTATCTTTCCATGTCTGGTTGTAATCAAAGTTAGATTTTCTAGATTTGATTCTATTTCTCTCACGAGGCTTACCAGTATAGACAGTTGGAACGAGCATTCTGCAGCTAGTTCACGGGCTTCTGAGGATTCCTCTTTGGAAATCCCAGAATTATGGCGGTCCAGCCTTTCTAAAACCTTCTTGGCAAGATCTGAATAGCCCATACCTATTCCTCTAGTGTCAGTATTGTTCAGCTTCCTCATGTGGTCAATACTAACCAATCATCCTGTCTGTGGTCTGCAGCCCCGCCTTAAACAGACGGTTGTACTCTGGCCCCCTATGTCAACGAAAGCAATACCCTGCAGTATCCACTGTACACCACTCACCAGAACTATCACTTTCCTCGTCCATACCCCATTCTATGAGTAAAAATGCAAGAAACATCACTAAATGGGCCGTGTTAACAACTATACGACAGGGGGAAAGTGGTAACGATATATGACTAACATTTGCCCAGGATTTTCATTGTTTCAATCCGATCGATGTTCTGCGGTTTAGCTAACTCTTTGACGCATTCATTCCACGTTTCCGTACCGAGGTCATCAAGCGTTCTCCGTTTTGGGGAGGCGAGTTGTGTAGAATCAAATGAGAACGACAGAGACAGATATTCATCCAAATCGTTTACGGATGTTAACGTGGCAGGCTTTCCGGGTTTGTTCAGTACTTTATGAAGAGGGGAAAGCATGCGGGACACCAGCACTGTCTGCTTGTTAGATATGGTATGTGAGTATCTGTAGTCTGAGAAATTACCCACGCTGAAGCCACTCATCTATAACGAAAACCATCCTGGTTATCTTGAAGCCTTCCCTCGGATGAAGAGCTAGATAGCGTAGGTTGTTAGTCCATGAGCGGTGATGTTGCTGGATGTTGCGTTCAAGTCAAAAGTTGACGTTGATTTTAACGTCCAGATGAGGCAGTCGTCCGTGCACACTTCCTAATCGGGAAATATCAACACAGCATCATATAAAACAACAAAAACACAGTAAACGGACATATGGTGTGAGCTGTGTCAGATTGATGGGCTTATCTACACTCTAGTACTGAGAACCACTTTCATGTCAGCGACGGACAGAAACCAAAAAAAAAAAAAGGGGAAGGGGAAATGTTGCCATCGTATCGTCTTTGATGCTTTGAAATAGCGCGCCGACAGTTGCGCTATCAACCGGTGAAAAATAAGAAACAAATCAAAACCAAAGGCCCTTGGCCGCGATCTCTCAGCATACAGGTATATGCATACACGAACTCCATGAGACTTAAACCAGAAGGGAAAAGCAATCCATTCGCGGAACACGAACAGCAAAGGGTATTGAATAATATTTACACAAAATAGAAAGTGGGCTAACATAGACAGTTGCAACGTCGAGAAGTTCGTACTATCGATGGACATCTATGCGTTTGGTAGGGAGGAAGTTCCCTACTATCAAGGAAGGACTGTGGAGGGACTGGTTAGCTAAAGGTCGATCAACGTGAGGCTAGAGAAAACAGTACTTACATGTTATGGTTATCTCGGCGGATGGTAAAGGAAAAACAGCAGGGAATGTTCTTCTTTGGACTGTTAGGGTCAGGGCTCTTAAGCGTACAGCTTGTGAGCATCGCCTTTTGAGAACTGTCGAACGCAATGGCACCGAATTTCTCCCAGTAGCTAACGAGTTGATCTTCAACCACTATTTCATGAATAGCAAGTTTACCCTGATCGTCGTTAGATATACCGCATTGGATCAAAGCAGGTTAGCCAAAACTTACATCTCTCAGTGAGTCCATGGGTACATCTATCAGCTGGGCCATCTCCTGATTGCCTCTGAATATCTGTCCTGTTCTTCGCCATAGGCAGGCCGGTATGGCCATACTTGCAAAGACACGGTCGTACTCCATCAAACTTCGCTCAAACCACATCTCAACTAGGACTAGTTCGATATCGGTAAGAGCATGCATACGCTCTCTGAATGCAGGACGGAATTTATCTAGCTGACGAAGAATTTTTTGCCGGGAGCTAGGTTGTAGGTGCTCTTCCATGTACTTGTTTAGCCGAGCATAACCGTTTACATAGTTAAACGGCTTGAGTAGGCCGGCATCGTATTTTGCCTTAAGAAGTTTATTCATACGTTCTTCTGGAGGGTCAGTGCCGGAAGGGTCAGCGGCAGTCATGTAATACGTCTCCTTGGCCTTGTCGTTTCCAACAGTGCTGTTGGGCCGTTGTATGGAGCCTCCTTGGGACGCCTGTGACGGGTTGATAAACTGCGACGGTGATATTGTGGAAGATTGTTGTTGTTGTGGGTATCCTTCATTATTCCGTGAAAGATTCGTGGCCATGGAATTTAGGAGAGACATGTCGGAGTAGAGACCCCGTGCCTCGTCATTGGGGAACATTGATCCGTCGTCTAGGAGACTGGTGCTGAGAAAGTCGTTGAGCAAGTTATACTCGTTGGTGAATTCGGGGGCGTTGAACATGTAAGATGGGTGGAAGGAATGGATATCTTGAAACTGGCTGTTTTGCCCACCAAGCCGCCATTCGTTGTTATAACCCATTACTATGCGAGAAGTCAGTTTATACTACGTGACAGCATATGTATGGTTCGCTCGATCTATCTTACAGCCTTGTTGGCCAATATCGATATTCGGACCGGAAGCGGCTATGTCCTGCGGCCGAGCGCTCTGGGAGGAAGAAGTCAAGGCAGGCGGTTGCATAGAAAGCCCTGTATCGGGTAGTATTGGGTCGTCTAGGGTGTCACGTCCATCAATAGTCTGCGACATGCCTTTACCCTCAAAATCATTGTTCGCAGTTGTACTCTCGTCAGCTACAGAGGTGGCAGCAGCTGTGCCTTCTGTGTCGTTCTTCACGCGTTTGGTAGGTTCACGAGGTTTGTCATGGCACAGATGACCAATGTTGCGTTTTATACAGCGGCTACATGGTCGTCCCTAGAAGAAGCAGAGAAACGGATCTTCCGGTCAGCAAAAGCAGCTCGCCACAGAAAGCTCAACGCGTCATGGGATTGGACAAAAAGTCTCTGAAATAATGGAGGTAGAGATGGTCGTACCGAATCGCAAGTCATATGCTGTTCAACGTCATCACCGAAGATGGTGATCTATGGTTAGCCAAATCTTCTTATCCTGTACAGCCAAATCCAGCATGCAAAACAGATTGCTCATAGCGAGGGCCCCCTGAGCCCTGGGAAAGGAAGGGAGACAACATGGTAGGTGGGATAAAGTGTGGGAAGCGATAAGAAAAAAAAAAGTCAAGAAAGTATGATGATGAAAGGAGATCTTGGAAGCTCACCGATCGACGGCAGTAGACGCATGCTATAGAGCGAATGAATGGTCAGCGGTTTTACTTCCGATGCGCGCCATGGAACAAAAAAGCAAGCAGATAAAGAAAAGAAATGAAGAAATTAAGAAAAAGAAAAGAAAAAGAAGGGCAGCGGCAGCGGCATTAGGAGAATATATACGTTGAATAAAATATATAAAACGGTCAAGGAGAGGGAGAGGGGAAGGGAAAAGAGAAGAAGGTTGAGCCCTGCAGGTCTGATTTGCAATGTGGAACCCGTATAAAAGTATAGAAATTCCATCACCGGCCGGTCGAAAAGAATAGCAGACGGGGGAGGGAGAAGCAGTGACGAGGGAAGATGCAGGTTCTCGCATGTAACCTGCTGGGTGTTGCGGCTTCTTGAGCTTCTGTTACTCACCGTGGTTGACCTTCCGTCTCTTTTTGGGGCTGGAACCCGTAGGCGGCGCCCTATCTGCAGCTTCTGCAGCCGGTTGAGCATCCCCAGTGCTCATCACGCCTATCGTAGGCTTGGCCGACTTCGCGGTGTCCTGGTCCTTCTCAGCTGAAGCAGCAGGCGCAGCAGACGCAGTTGGCTCTGTGGCACCATTGCTATGCTTCCCTTCTTCCAGCGCACCCGTCGCGGTCTCGGCAGCCTCACCACCCATTGCATCGAGTGCCCAATCGTCTGGGATGGACTTTCGGTCAGGTCTCCGGCAGAGAGCAGAGGGTAAGACGGCTACGCAGCCAGAAAAGAGGGTTTCGGTCGTCGGGTCGGTTTTTCACTTCACGGTTGTCAACGTTCCACACGGGCCTGGGCAACGATGGCCTGTCCCATCAGGTACCACTGCAGCAGCGCTCGACGGGGGTTGTGTTTTTCTTCGTGTAGGCAGGGCAGGGCAAGCCAGAGGAGCCAAAGCAAAGCAAAAGAAAAGGTAGCGAAACGAGCAACGACCCGAACGAAGCACGGGCGGGATGGCGGAACGGCGGAACAGCGGGAACGCCCAGAAGTGGACAGACAGCCTCGATGGAGCAGCGTGCAGGCGTCCGTCCAGTGCTGATTCGGGCTGTACGTATATTATGTGTGCGCTGGCGGGAAGGGGTCTGGGATGGCTGGGTTTTTGCTGCGTTGTCCGTCCGGTCTGCGAGTTTCAAATTCTGGGTTTGTCGGCGAACAAAAAGGCCATCGCACCAAACAGGCGTCCTCCTCCAATAGATCCCTTAACTGACGCGCGCTCGAGATTGGTAAACATGGATGGAGCTTCTGGGCGCATGAAGTCTCGCAGTGTCGAAGGGACCTTCGCAGGCGTTGGGAGTTGAGAGGTGGAAGAGAGAAGGAAGAAGCCGAAGAAAGTCAGGAAAAAGGAAAAAGGGGGGACGCCACTCTGGCTGCGCTCGCTCGCAGGGGCGCAGGACGGCCTTTAGTACGTTAACAACAGCGCCAGAGGACGCCCGGCCATGGTAGAGCGCAGAACTCCGTAACAATAGTTATTATTATGCTGGACATCGGGCGTGACGCCGTCGATGCTGCGCAGGCTGATGATTCATTTCTTACGGCGTCCTGGCGCGTCGAAAATCCCTTCACATGCAGCAGTTGGCGCAGTGCCGAGCGATGATACAATTCAATAGTTGATGTCCCGCAGCTACTTGGCAGCGTATAAGAATGGCTTGTTAGGATTATCCTAGATGCTTGCTTGGACTGGAGGAGGGAGGGAGGAGGGTCGGTGTTCTCTGTTTCTGACTCCCACTTGCTTGGGTGGTTTGATATATCTGGGGTTGGTGGCGGCCGTTTCGATGGCGAGCCGCCAACGTTGAGCTGGAGACGGCCGGCCCTCTTGCAGTGCTACTCAAGGCCTGGAACTGCGTAGAGGAACTGCCAGGCAAAGCTTCCAGACCTAGAGGGGCGCAGACTCCATCCGGAGACGCTGCATAAACCTTCGCAGTGCTCCGTGTATGTATATGGAAGTATACCGAAGCTGACATCTCAGACCCTTGCCCAGAATTAATCCGCCCCAGAGTACCTTGCTCGTGCAGGAACGAGACCTGTCTTCCGTCTGTCCTCTTTGCCAAGTTCATCGATCTTAGTAAATAATTGATCCTGCTGACTTTTGCATGATTCCTCCCTTTCACCACATTTTGACGTAATTCCTTCAGCCGAGTGGGAGCATGTCGAGTGCCGCCTTCGCCCGGGAGATTGCCTGAGCGATCCCTCGTACCTGAGCTGCGTTGCCCTGCATGGATTCAAGATGGTTGCGAAGCTGTTTGATCGTGGGAAGGAGGGCTGGGTCCGTGTCGATCTAATCAACGTACAGGTCAGCAATGTTACCATCATACGGGCAGCCGGCATTCTAGGACATACTTCACTAAAAAGACTCTCCTCGTTCTTCACCTCGAGCTTGAACTCTGCGCTTACTGCTTCCTCCACGTTCGATTCGTCAAGTTGCTTGAGAACAGGGTGAACCTAAAAAGGTCAATATATCGGCCAGCGCATTTGTAGACAGCAGACAACAATTAGGCGCACGAACATTCTTATTCAACCTCTTCCTCTCAGCCTCTGCTGCTTTAGCATTGCGCTCTAGTTCCTCCAGCTTCAGCTTATCCTTTGCCAGCTCGGCTTCTTCCCGCTTAATCTCAGCTTGTAGCAGCCGAATAGAACTCGTAGCCGCCGCCAATTGGCTCTCCAGCGCTTTCTATAACGTCCCAGCCCAAGTCAGCTTTCATCAAGTGCCCATTCCATGACCCAAAAGCTCGTCAATTATAACATACACTCTCTCCCAGCGCGCCCTCGTAATCAAAGCTACCATCTCTTGTACCCGCTGGGAATGGCATCTTCGGTAATCGTTTGCCCAGGTTCTTGCGCACTGTCGCGAGTGCCGACTGGGCCTCAACGCGCTTCTTCTCGTCTCGATTCCGGGTGATGACCGGCAGCTCGACCGATTGAAAGAGCAGTTTTACTTTCTCCTGCGTAGAGTCCGGTAGTGTCGTCCATTTCGACTTTATAGTCTCCTCGTTGATGTGTCGTATCCGAGGCTTCAGGGCAAACGGAGCATTGTTAGGCTTGCTGCGTTTGGTGTTTGCTGGAGGGGACGCAGGCTCGTGGGAATCGGCCTGTCTTCGCTTCGGCGGCATCTTGGGGCCTGATATGGACCTGTCCTGTATGGTATCCTGGCTCTCCTCTCTCTCTCTCCCTTGCTCGAGCGAGTTGTAGCTTGCACGTCGTCCGTCTGTTCGGCCAGCTGAAGCTCGTCGTTTCGTGCTTATCGCGATGCCCCGATAAGGTAAACAGTGACTAATCACATAATTATCTGAGTCAGGTGACTGTTTATTACTCCCAAAATCAGTCAACTCTACTATATCGTAAACTTAGCTTAGTCATCATATATTTCCTCCAGCAAAAACAATCCATCGCAAATGACAGTTTCGTTGCTATAAACGACACTCAATCCTACCTGGTGGAGTTCAGCCACTCGGAAAAGTCAAATTCATGCTATACTGCTCATAGCTACCATCATGCATATATCCGTGGCCATGCCTGCAAAGAAGCTCGATAGTACGGTAAAGAAAACCGTGATAACCCCCTCAGACAGATCCCATCAAAGATACGCTAGCGATAGGTAGCCCGAGGCATACGGAGTACATATATTAGGGTTAGAATCTTAGTGGCAGGAAAATACAGCTGTGAACACAGTTCACAATGGCCGTAGCTGTTTCTTTTTCCTTAGCTGCCTGCAACTTTGGCCTCATGTCAGGCACCATATGCATCTCGGCTGATCTGCATTCGAGCCAGCTCACTGCAGAGACAAAAGCAACGTTGATGCCGCCATTGCTTTGAATTTGGTTATAGCCCCCCAAGAATAACAGTAAGTGGCAGGGAAGCTCAAAAATATTGCTTTCGATCTATAGTACAATGGCCGCTGGTAGGTCTATCCAATTGGGAGGATGGGAAAGGCCCCTCGCAAATCTCACCCACAGTTATCCGACGTTATAGTCTTTCATCTGAGTCTATAAACGGCAACACCCTAAGCCAAGCTGCCCTCTCTTCTTCATTCTTAGCTTCACGGTCCAGAAATTTGTTGATTCCTTCGAACAGCTGTCTTTTTGAAAGGTCATAGTCTGCTGTTTCAACTCTACCATCCCAATGTTTAAATGCGCCAGTGTCTCTGATAAACTCATTCATAAGCTCGACACCTTGGGCCCAGAGCTCCACGTCTCGTTCTTGCTGCTCCACCTCGGCAGCAGAGAAATCCAAAGGGCAGGGAATGCTAGGTTTACCGTCTGCGGCCACGCCAACTATCGTAGGCCATGAGTCCTTAATTTCCCTCAATAAACTGTTAAGGCACGGTTCGCAGTCCGTCAACATCAATCCTGGTAGGACGCTAACTTGTTGACGAGGCGTACTATGTCCCTGAAGAGCCTGGAAATTCGTTGGATTTGATCGCACTGTTAAAGCTAGGTATAGGTTGTGTAGCGTTTGGGAATGATAGAGCGCCTTCGCTTCAACCTGTTCTTCAGCAGACATACTGTCAAAATTCGGAGGCAAACTAACCCTCCCGAGTTCCTTGGGGGTCGGACCATTATAGTCCAAGAAAGCCGGGCGGGTGACTTGCATGAAAAGTGGGCAAGCACTGGCCGATTGCCAGTCAATGATACCAACTATTCGAATGGGATCTTCCGGATCAACGAAGATATTTTGGGAATGTAAGTCCCCATGCCACAAGACTGATTCATGCACGGCTTTATTCTCTGGTAAAACGTATTTTAAGACCTTCAGGTAGTTGTTCAGTGCCGATATCTTTTTGGCTGCAGTGGGCTGATACTGCCTAGGCCCGTGGAAGAGGCCTTCTGGGAAGAGGGGGTATTTCAAGCCGGCGTTTACACATGCAATTTCTCTGTTAGCAATGGCTTCCAGGTACGCGGTGATATCAGGCCCTATTCTCAACCATTTAGCGTTTGAACAGTCGATACTTTAAGCATGCAGATATGTCATACATGGTCCACGATCGATGTCAAGTCCCCCTTTGCCAAAGTCAAAGAAAGAACGGTGATTGGTAGGTCCAATCTCAAACTCTGGGCTATACACATCATTGCCACTCCCATCGACATAGAGCGGTGAGTTTCTTTTCGGAGTAGGGAGATCCTCCTTGTAATACAAGGCTCCTATTTTCGTGAACTTTGTCGATGTGAGAATCCTTTCAAGTTCAACCACTTGTTGCAAAATGCTAGCTTTCTGCTTTCCTTTCATAGTTGTCCATACATCACGAAGCATCACACCAGGTTGTTTCTCCATGATCATATATTCAGCTCCCACGGGGTTATCAGACCTGGAGCTCCAGGCATGAACCTTCGGAACTGGAAAATGGAGGACTTTCCTCAACTATGCAAGTCAGTATAGTTTGTATATATGAAGTCGTAGGAATTAGACCAAAGGTACCACCATACAAATTCCATAGTTGCAACTTCACTAGCGGTCATAAAATGTGGTCTTCCTGCATTAGGATTCGGTAATCTTGCAACAACTTCACGTCCGTCATTCATCGTCAGGTGAAACACCTTGTTATAGTGGCCTTCAGAAACTTTCACAATTGTGGTGCATGAATCAGATCCAATCGCACCAGCAGCAATTCTAAGCAATTCCGATATATTAAATTTCATGTAGCGCGCCTTGAGTTGCTGGCTTTCTCCCCAGAGCCATCGGCTGGAGGTAAATTGGTAGAGTGTCTCCAAGTCATAACTAGAGGCTAGTTGCATGGGGTCAGTAAATAAAATTCAACCGAGGAGATGCATTCATACCTCTAGGAGTGTGTTTACCCTGGCCTGTATTATAAGAAGTGGAACCAATTTGTCGAGCTCCAGCCGGACGTGAGGAAATAACGGGTGCTTTCGAAAAGTCATGAATTCGGGCTCTGAAGGGGGCTTTCATCCTATATTCCAAACGTAGACTTATCTCCCCGACGGTCAGGCGTTAGAAAACCAGTTCAAGCGCTATTCGATTGATATTCAAGACTTGACTTGACCGTCGTCAATGATTAAAGGCTGATTTATTCTGAGTTAGCCAATCAAAGCTTGTTTGCACTTGAGTTGTTATTGAAAAGTGGGTCCCACTCCAAGTTGGCCGTGTCTAATCTAATCAGATGATCTTATCAATCTTCAGTGTTTGGCACAAGGCCCCGTAATTCAGACAGCTCTATACATTAATAGTCTACGGGCTAGGAGGGCTTATTCAGTTCACATACACCGTACATCATATTCCTTTATCAGTAATCAGTCATGCCCTCCATGTACGTAATCTACTACCAAGGCGTACCTGCCTTCCATTTATATATATACGTCCGAAATCATGCATTGTCAGGCCATAGTGTTTATTCCATCAACCACGCAGTAAGGGCCACAAGCCCTTCTCGGACCACCTAACTTCAGTCTAACGGAATAGAAGTCTGCGCCCCATCTCGCATAAATGTGAAGACAGCAGCTTATAAATAAAACAAAGGCTTAGTAATGATTAGTCCGCCCCCTGCAGCAGCAGTTCGACGGCGGTTATGCACTCACACGGGAGTACACTAGGTAGTTAACAAGGATTAGATGTAGAAGTACTTGCTTTGAGGGTGCCCATGTTTATTTATTGCATTATCCATGTGAGATGGTAATCTAGAAGTATCCTCTAACTTGGATGGATCCCTGAAGAATACTTCGGTTGCCGAGATGAACATGGCTCATTTATGATTATCAACCACCTCGCTGAGAACCTTCCATTTATCATGATTGTTGCTGATCAATAGCAGGAGGTATCCCGTTATCTATTTTATGTGGGTAACCCGGCCATATAGTTATCCACGGTAAGTAAAACCGCTTGTTCGATCATTTTGCGTTTGCCATATATCTTCTACTTTTTGGCCGCGGAAGTACTTCCTATAGACCTGCTGTGGTTTATGCTGCAGCGCCTGTTGGCAGAAGCCATGAACATTCTGCTTGGCTCGTGGCGGCGAGAGTAACCAGGGTATATATCTATCACGAATATTGCATGTTGCATAACTATATCCTTGTGGTGCCTAGCCCTGAACTGCGGACAGTCACGCTAAGCCTCTTGCTGCTATATAATGTAGGAACAGCCTACTGCCGGTGAAATAGTCAGCAAAGTACACCGGAGATTGAGAAGAAGGAGGGGAATGAAGTTCAACGAGAACGCCATGGGTTCCTTGCCGCTGCCCCTACAGGGTTGATTGCGGTATATAACTGCGACATAAATCCCCTCAATCTAGATGGCTGGCCTCGCATCACACATCAGCCACTCAAGGGTAAATTTTATGAATCATTGCAACTCCCAGAATACAATGAAGATCTCTTTCACTGTCCTGCTGCTCTCAGCAGTGTCCCTCTTCACCGTCGCCAGCGCAGCCACTCCATGGAAATTCTACCGCAGTATTAGTTCCACGGAATATGCCAACACTTTGCGCACAATGACAGACACCGGCTTTCGCCTGACATATATCTCGGCTTATGCCAACTCAGACGGGGAAGCTAGATATAACGTCATCTTCGAGAAGCCCGAGTATACGCCCGCATGGCGCACCAATTACGGTTATAACGTTAATGAATTCAACAAGACCTTTGAAGAATTGAAGACTCAAGGCTTCCGACCTGTGCTAGTGGAAGGGTATAGCTTTGGCGGCGAGCGTCACTACGCCAGTATATGGGAGAACAACACTGAAGCCACCGAATGGGCTGAGCGCAGAAACATGTCTGGGGATGAATTCACGACATGGTTCAAGGGACTGATGAAAAAGGGGTTTCGACTTCGACATCTTAGCGGATACGAGTTCAACGATCAGCAACAGTTCGCTGGCGTGTTTGAAAAACGGGACAGTGTGCCGTGGAAGGCATATGCTGGCCTGACGGCTGCCGAGTACAAGATCAAGTTCAACGCGGCTAAAAGGGATGGGTATTATCCCGTGCAGATTAGCCCGTATACGGCTTGCGGCAAGGTCTGGTTTGCGGGTATTTTCGAAAAGATGGATAACAACAAGGATAAGCCTATTGCTCTATTTGGGCTGAGCCCATTTCAGTATCAGATGAGAGCTGCTGAGTGGGCAATAAAGGGGTATAGGCCAACCATGGTAGACGGATATCTGGACAGAGGAGAGAAGTTCACTGCCATCTTCAACAAGGCTTAGACTGGTATCTGGGGTGATTATAAGGACCTATGCATGCGCTTATGATGTTTATTGCTATGTTAGTTAAACTGTCAAATTTTGTTATTGTTTGCTTCAGTATAGATCATGATTCCCTTGACCATCTCATCAATGGAGCTCAAGTATCAGGATGGCACTCATCCTGCAGTAAGCAACCCGTACTTTCTTCATGTCCAACTTTGAAGGACAATTCATGCAACCCAATGAGGCTTAAAGTGAGGGATTAAATCTAATCTTATCAATCTTATCAATCCCATTTGACCCCTGATGACAGGGAGTATTTTTCTTACCAGTAGCACGACCAGTGTAGATCCTGGAGACATGGCTGGATAACCCAGTATCCCATTCGAAGGCCACCCAACTGTCTATGCCACCATTCGCCCCCCCCCCCCCCCCCCCTGGGGTACCCCAAGGCTCCTGGTTAAAGGCGGGGTACTGATATGCGTGGCATGCGTCCAGAATAGCTGACACTTAAATTCTAGCCTCCCCCGAGCTTCAGGGAACTCATTTCTATAACCAGTTAGTATAATCGAAGATCCGGTAGTGATGATCCAGCAGCTTTTTGTCAAATAGCGTTGTATAACGGGGTTTGCCCCAAAGCAGTTCACCCAACCCAAGGTACCCAAGTCAGGCGGGGTATACTTTCAATATATGGTGCAGACGCCTGGCCTGACGTAACTACCCAGGAATGCTCAAAATCTCAGCTTGATGACATTCGCGTTATCGGGAAGATCGTCCCGAGCCATGCAATTCGCATCTAATACCCATGCGTTCTGTACCGTGGAAAGTGTGCAACCAACCCCACGGCCGCTGCATGGCCCACCGTTTCGTTTCACTTGCCACCCCCAAGCAACAGCCAGCATAAGGACCCTTTGTTTCTCCAGACTTGGCATTTGTGGAAGCTACGGAACCATATCTCGGGTATATAATTTGAGCTATGATTTGGCCAGACAGAGGCCTAAGGTGGAGACCTTGAAATTGGGGGATAGATAGCGCAGCTACCTCCGGAGTCAAGCTGTATCTTGGATATGGGGTTAGTAGAAAATGTTTCAAATAATGATAGGACATAACTATGTGCGGTTAATCCGTTGGCAAGTTTGAACGGACCAATCAAAGGATACCTATTGGGATGGAAGCCAAATGAGGGTATGAATGATTCGACCGATGGAAACGACACCTCCCCATACATTTCCTGGAAGTCGGCTTGGTTGTCATGAGTGCGGAGAGGCTTAACTCAGCTAAGTATAGTTATAAGTTTGCTCTGACTGGGAATCAGGTTGAGGTGCAATTACAAACATCCAGTCGGTGGCGATGGCTGCCGTCATACCCAGACGGAGGCAGAGACGAGAAAGAGGATGAGAGGCCGGTCGATCAAGGAGACAAACAATAATAATCTCCATAACTCCCCTGCACGGAGTCCAAACACCGTCAAAGTGTCAAGGCTCGTTTTGATCACGGATGTACGTATGCATCCAGGACGCTTGTTCCACCAGAGAACCCAGCTATGGCAGGCAAATAACTGGCGATCCGATATCGCCCACCAGCCCGCCACCAGCCAGCCAACCAGCCAGTAACAGAGCAAAAGGAGCACAAAGCTAGCAGCGTAAACTCCAGGAACCCATTCTCGAACCGAAAACGAACTCCTCTAAAAGAGGGCCGTGAGCCAGAGCCAGAGCGAGACGGAAGTCGAGCGGAAGTATAACTCAAGCTGGCCGAAGTTAGGATACCATAAAAAAAAAAAAGCCATGAAACAAGCCAACAAGAAGATGCCGAAGGATGAAACGGAGAGAGCTCACAGACCATCATTCAAAAATCTCTTATTGCTTTGACTTCCCTTCGTCCGCCAACCTCCCAGCTTCTGCGCCAGTAAGAAACTGTTCAGCGAACCGCGGTACATCCACAGTAGTAAATTCAGTGGAAAGAAGCAAAAAAACCGGGTCTGATCTGTCGGGAGGTTTGTCGCGTTTGGGCAAATTCCCCGAACACTCTCCGCATGGGGGAGTTATAGCAGCGCAGTTGAGAAGTGAACTGCTTGCTGTGGTTGGTGTGCCTTCTGTTATATGTGGATGGAAGTGTTATAGGTGGGTTGTGGAGGACGGAGGACGGTGGATGCGAGATGGGCGTTTGCATGCCGCTGGGGATTATCGGGGAGGCCGTGGCCCATCATAGAACAGTTAGAATGTCACCGTGGACACTATGGAGGACGCTGACTATGGAATAAGAGTTTTGTATTATTTATGTAGGTATGTAGGATATGTAGGTAGATGTATGTAATTATGCGAGTGTGGGATGCCGTGCGAATGCCTCGTTACATCGTGGGAGTTAAGTAGAGGGCAGTATATAGGCGGAAGGAGAGAGAGAGAGAGAGAGAGAGAGAGACATGAGTATCATCAGGTAGATAAGAAAGTGAGGTTATACAGACAGAAGCAAGACATGGGGGGTGGTATATATAGTAAACGCGCCAAACAACAAGGCCATGTTAAACAAATAAGATCCGTCCGTCCAACAGAGAATATAAAGGAAATTAGACGATATATAGGTGGCATGATATGTATGTCAGTCAATATGCATGGCTTATGTGCACCCATCTGTCATCCTCCTCTCGCCTTGAGGTCCGCCAACTGTGCCTTGAGAAGCTCGTTGCCAGCCAGGAGGTCTGCCAGCCAGTCGCCTGCTTGCGTCAGCATAGTGCTTTTGCTGTACCCTCCCCCCCTCAGTTCGGGGACCAGCGAGCACAGGTCGTCAAACCCTTGTTTAATCAGGTTTCGGCGTTTCTGCTCGGAGAGGATGTGGTTTGTACGTTTCTGTTCTTCAGACAGATTTTCTCGTACAGGTTTGATGGTGGTGCCGTTTCCGGCAGGTGAAGAGCCTTTTGACTTGCGAGATGATGGACGAGCAAACGATGTGGCTGTGGTGGATGACGAAGAAGTGTAATTTGTTGTGGATGATGTAGGAGTAGTGGTAGTTGGTGACTTGGATGATGACAAGGCGCTGGCGAGTTCTGGGTCTTCTTCTTTTATCTTGTTGTTGCTCTTCCGTCTCTTCTTTGGTCTGTCTTCGTAGGATGGTGGAACTGGATTCCGCGATGCCGCCAGGGACGATGCAGTCTCCTTTCTGTCACAAAGTTTTCGAACGGGACTGGATGGCCGAGTGTTGGCTGCGCTGGACTGGGCTTCTAGACACTCTAGGTTATGGAGGAGGTTTTCTGTCGTTTCCTCGACTGTGGGTTGGCCTGGAGGCAGACGATAGCCTTGGTGAGCAAATCCAGAGTCAGATCCCCATTGTAGCATACTAGGGCCCAGCTTCGAGGCGCTGGCTCGCATTCTTGGTTGCTGATGGTCATTTGCCGGTGAGCGGTGTGCAGCAGGGTCGAAAATCATGGTAGTGGTATGTATCCCCTTCGGAATGACAACGAACTCCTTTTGCGGCACAGACCCGTCGTTATACCGACCCAGCTGCGCACGCTTAGCATCTATCTGATGGCTGTGATGATGTTGCTGCTGCTGCTGTTGCTGGAAGTGTATGTTGCTGTTGGTATGATAGTTGGCATTGCTGTTGTGATTCAGCAGGCCATGCTCAGCGTAGAGTTGGTTGTGTAGGGCAGAGAGGTTATCGTGTCCGTTCTGGTAGAGCATTTGTGCTGCAGCAAGGACATCTGAGCTCAGAGCGGTCGACCTATCCGGTGTAGACATGGTTCCTGATTGTTTGGCAGGGTGAGGGTGGTGAGACTGTGGTGTGGGTAGATTCGTAGCAGAGCCCTCAAAATTTGGCGGTAATTCAGGCCAGCTGAAGTTACTGCCAGGCTCAGCACCATTCTGCTCACCGAAGGAGAGCCAAAAGTCGTTGTTATCGAACTGGCTAGCATTTAGGGAGGTGAAGAGGTTGTCCAGCATGTTGGATTCACTATCGTCCAGGAGGGCGGGGCCCAGCGGACGTTCTGGCGCAGAATCAAATGGTGTGTCTTGCGGTGATATCAGGGCATCTGCCTCAGTCAGTCTTGTCTCTTCTATATTTATTCTCTTGTGCCTGCCCTCTCCTTCTCCCTCGTATACTTCAAAGGGATACGTACAGCCAAACGGCCCTGGTGGAGGGGTTGAAGAACCCTTCATATGATGGGCGGACTCAGAGAGCCCCAGCTCCATGCTACACGCAAGTCCACTGCCCAGGTGAGAGGAGTTCGAGTTTGGGTTGGCAGAGAAGAGAGACCGCCTGAACGGCGACACCGTCTCAGTCATGCAAGAAACCATTTAATGTGGCCAGGATTGGGATATGCTGGAGTATATCAACTGTGTATCGTAACGAGGGCGTCTTTTCCAACCCCCCCGTCAGCAGAAGTATAACTATATAACAACCGGTACACTCCAGGAACAGGAACCAGATAAAAATGGTCGAAGGCCAGCGTCAAGTGGTCCGTCAGCCAGGAACACCAGCGAAAGAGAGAAAGGGAGTCGGCAAGGTCGAGTCAAGCTGTCATGCCAGGACGCCGTGTAGTCAAGCAAGCCAGCAAGCAAGCAGATAGTAGTAGTAGTAGTAGTAGTTGTAGTAGTCGTAGAATCGAACAAAAAGTGTGGAGGAAGCAAGCCACCCTTTATCTTCTATCACATGCGACTCGCAAAGCCAAAAAAAGAAAAGGAAAAAAAGGCGTGCGGGCCGTGTGATCGCTGGCTGAGGTAAGCAGGATTGGGCCAATAGAAAAAGAGCGGAAGAAAGTCGAGCCGACCTCGATATGGGCGACCGGATGGTGGATGGTGGAAGGGCGACAGCGACAGCGACCAGCGAGGGCGAACGAAAAGATGAATGGAAGGAGAAGAGGGTGCAAGGGAGATGGCAGACGAGGGCGATAATAATAGTCGAGGGCTGCTAAGATACCGACACTGCGTTCACCGGGCTGGTCTCCCGATCTCTGATGGAGCGAGCGACCGCTAGAGGCCGACCCTTCTTATACATACGTATATATAGGTAGAGACTTCTGGTTTGCCCCAGTTGTCTAGCGTTGAGGCTATTGCGAGCTAGCTTTCCAGAAGTGTAGAAGACTCCGTCACTTT
>NW_003315274.1:0-19919 GCF_000151505.1 Trichophyton verrucosum HKI 0517 | reverse complement strand
AGAGTGGACAAGACGGCCAAAAACAAAAAAAACAGGGTCTCAACTTTGGCGTCTGGCTCGTCGCATGGCGGTATTTCCTGATCCATCAAGAGGGCCCGAAAAGGGTAAAAAGGGGGTACCTTCTAGGGAAGAAGCAAGCATTAGCACGTATACTCCATACTTTTCTGCACGCTGCATGGAGCAAAGACGAATAGCAAAAAAGGAAAAGAAAGCAGTACAAAAAAATAAAAAATAAAAAAAAATAAACGAGTGAGCGTCATCGAGTTTGCCTCGATCGATCTTTGCTTCTGGCTTTGTATTTTTGTATTTTTTTTGTATTTTGTATTTTTTTTTTTCCCACCATATTCCCATAATTAGTTTACCTGAGTTTTGCTGCAGGATGGGACTAGATGCTCTCCAGTAGATTGCGTACGAAGCTGGTGGTCACTGTCTCGTTCCAGCGGCCCGCAACCGACTGGGATTCTCTTCGTCGTGTTGGCCCAAGGCCTATCAGGATGGACAAAGATGTCATCCCCATAAACTCCGTACGGACTGCTACAACACGTATATAGAGATATTCTGTCTTTCCCCAGCTTGTGTGCAGAGCCCGAACCCTTAACTAATTCTTTTCAAAATTAGAGACCCGCAGCGACCAGGATCGGCTCGGTAGGCGAGTTGAGATGAGATGCAGTTCGGAAGGGTTCCTTGATGGCTTGTACGAGCTTACTTGCCCATCTTTGCAGTTACATAGGGAGGTATCCTGCTGGGGTGGCGTTAGCTATGTCTGTAGCCTGAATTATCATTTTATCATTATTGTGTTAGTTACACACCTCGACCACACCATAGAACGAAGACAACACGAATAGTTACTCCGTAGCAGCGAGAGCTCCCCAGCCAGCTGCAGGCGCAGACGCTGAAGAGTCGAGGGCCCGTCAGCGAACTTCCCTGATCCCGGCCTCGGAGGTTTTTCCTCTCCCTCTGGCTTCTCTTTTTGCTGCCCAGCGGGCGGCCTCCTCAGCGCTGGTCGCGTCGTCCGTCGTCCGTCGTCCACGGGTCGTCCGTCCAGCGTCGAGTGTCGAGCGGAAAAGAAAAGCAGCTACAAGGAAGTTACTTGCAGGCTTGGCTTGGCGGCTAAAATCTAACCGCGGCTCGCCCTTCACGTGCTTGTACCTCGCCTGTACCTCCAGTTCGCGCGCTCGCTAGTTAGCGACTCTCGCCAGCAACAACCACCTCGACAACGCTCGATTGACCGCCAGCGACGACGGCGCCCGCTGCAAGTGCTGCCACCGTGGACACGACGACGACGCTGGAAGACCGGCTGGCAGAGGTTGGCAGCGACCAATAATGCGATCCTGCCCCGCAAGCGGACACCTTCCGACATCCGTGATCAGATCATCGACCTCTTTTTAAGGGCCGACTCTTCCTTTAGCGCGCCGGTACTTCATGGGGGTCTCCCCCCCCCTCTCGCGTGTCGACCACGGCCCTCCTCGTCCTTGTTGCTGCTGCTGCTGCTGCTGCTGCTGCTCCAGAGGACCCCGGGCGGAAACGTTAACTTTGGCTTCGACTCGGGCTTTGGTGGTTTCGGTCGAGAGCTATGTCGACGCAGCGTTCCAAGGTCGCGTTCGACCGTCTACGCATCTTGAAACCGTATGCACTACTGCGCCGAACCCGCTCCTATATATTCCCTGTCTCTCTTGTCCTTGTCTCTCAGCCGCCTCTGCTTTCTTCTAACATGGGTGTTCTTTGGACAGGGTTGCTCGGGCGTTTGCGCTTGGATATCTCACCACCACCCTGCCGAAACTGATCTCTCTTTTGAAAATTCTGCGGCGGAGAGACGTTGGCGCCGCAGAGAAGCTACAGCGGGTAAAGGAACATCATCTGACACTGCTAGTTTGGAACAAGTTTGTTATTGACATGTCATTACTGTAGTTGATCCGCATCTTGCATTGTGGTTTTAAATGGGACCGCTTTCCAGTTTTCTGTGCTCTGCTGGCGGGGGGCTCCTCCATCCTGCCTCGTGCCCTGGAAGTTGTCAGATTAAGATTCGCCTCCAGTGGGTATCTCCAATCCCTGCCCACGACTGGTATTCCACTTTCGTCGAACCGGCCGTTGCGGTTCCTAGCGGCCTTCTTGTCCGCCCTGATCTGCTTTCCAATCCTCAATCGTACAGCAAAACATCCGTACGGCCGGCGTGCGGGACTCGACAAGCACGCTTACTCCTATCAATCGAGCGTGGCCAAGAAGAATAAGGACTACGGCAACAGCAACGGCAATGGCGGCGGCAACGACTTTGACGACAACGACAAGCACCACCTTGCTGGTCGCACCCTAGACTTGACTCTCTTTGCGACAACTAGGGCTGCAGATGCTATAGTCAACCTGTTATGGTCTCAGTGGAAAACCTCCCCACGCGCCGCGCATGGCAAAAGCAAGACCGGGCAACGGGTGCACTCCCTTGCCCCCAAACTCGCAGATACTGGCCTCTTCGCTATCAGCTCCGCTATTGTGATGTGGGCTTGGTTCTACCTCCCCGAACGACTTCCTTACTCCTATGGCAAATGGATCAGCGAAGCTGCCCAGCTTGATAGCCGCATCCTTGAAGCCCTCCGGACTGCCCGCAGAGGTGAGTGGGCCTACGGCCGCGACAACGGCGATCAAGTGGTCCTCGAATCCATGTGTGCAGACTATGGATGGCCAATTGAATGGGGCACTCCCCAAAAGACAGTTCCAATTCCCTGCGAGATTGTGCACATGGGTTGTGGTCCGAACTGTGAAAAAACAGCCATCTGGCGATTTGCTAGAGCTTTCAAGTTTGCTTGCGCCACGTACATTCCACTCCAGATCGTGATGCGTTGTCGATCCCGCAATCTCAAAACATACATCCATGCTATCAAGAGCGCGCTACGTTCATCCACATTCCTCGGCCTTTTCGTTAGCCTGTTTTATTATTCCGTATGTTTGGCGCGTACAAGGCTGGGACCTAGGCTGTTTAGCTCAAAGACAGTCACGCCTATGATGTGGGATTCTGGTCTCTGCATCGCCGCCGGTTGCGCAATGTGTGGATGGAGCATCTTCGTGGAATCACCAGGGAGAAGACAAGAGATTAGCTTGTTCGTTGCTCCCAGAGCACTGGCTACATTGCTTCCCCGGGAATATGATAGAAAGGTACATCCTTAAAATCCCTGCAAATACGTTCCCTTTAATACTAACTCATCGTAGTATCAATGGAGAGAGAGGCTGGCTTTCTCTCTCAGCACCGCTATTCTCGTTGCCTGCATACATGAAAATCCACATTTGGTTCGCGGCGTATTCGGCAAGTTCCTGGCTCGCGTGTTCAAGGCATGATAGATCTTCATTATTAGCCTAATACTTTCACCACCATGTATTATTACATTTTTACGTCATTTAACTCTACAAGATATATAACATTAATATATAGATGCCTTCCTTCGGCTTCTCGCCATGGATTTTCCGAGCCTGATAGACGCTGGAGCCCAGCTAGATCCACCGGTTATGTCATCTTTGCTAGCTGGAGCCTTATGAATCACGTGAGTAAGGTACAGAACTCTATTTTTACCCTGCGGAAAAAGGGAAAAGCCCCTTTTCAGGAAAACCGCAGGGACCTAGGTTGTTACCCTTTAGCACTCATATTTATTCTCCTGATATCCATGCAGAAACAAAGACACCGGGATAGCGGAGTCCAGTCTCAACTGCTGCGCCTCGGTATGATGCATGCAACGGTTTCTCCGTACAAATACGAACACGAAACTCCATGCCCAGGCAAGCGGGTTCCATGGATGGAACCAAAATGCTGCAAGCTCATTAACTAGTTAGTTACTTGCTAGAAAATAGTGATAAACTCGATGGACTCAGGGATTCATCTCCTTCAAGCAATGGTGCCTGACGGTGCACAAGATATGTATCTGTACGACATATTGTTTGCTTAGCTTGGTTGAAAATGACGTACGATGAAGGACCGACCACGAGGTCCAACTGACTATCCAAGCAAACAAGCGTCCACTATGCGTTTTGCAGTCGTATAGAGCAATGCCGATCAAACTGAGCAATAGCCCTATAGGGCTAAGGCCTTGAGCTCGCCCAGTACCAGCGATCAGGGCATTAAATCTCAGCCGGCGGTTATGCTTATTTTGAGCCCTGCCCGTTATCGTGACGTCGACTATTGTCGTGCCCAGGCAGCATAACTTCATATTATTTAGGCTTGTCGGTTTCAAAGACGGGCTGAAGTGGATAGGTATGGAAGATGTTCAATCACCAACACGCCCTATCTATCCCTGTAAATGAGCTTGAAAAGGGGGGTCTAAGGTTGACAACCCTTTTGGCGGCCCGTCAACAAATGCGGAAAATGCAATAATAAGTCCCTTCCACTTGGTGTTCCTCTCCAACACAGCGGATTCGAATTCCGCGCTGACAGATCTTTTCATTCTGTAACGTTTTTTTGGGTCGCCGGCGTGGGCCGACATGGATTATAGATTATTGACAAGGATAGAGCTCTTTTCCTCGCAGTATCCCTGCCGTAGCTAGGGAAGTTTCAATACTCCGCTTCCTCAGAACATGTCGGCTTCTTAAAAAGATCAGGCCGACAGGGAACAAGCTCCAGAATTTTTGAATGGGTATTTTCTCATCTGCCTTGTCTTTTTTTGGAATAAAGCGCAATGCAGCCCGTGGACTAGAGAAGCCGCCGTTCGCCCATGAAAAAGTCTTCAGACCAAATACCCAATTCCATCTGGATCAGGCGATCGATTCTTGGATTGGCCAGGGATACGAAGACGAGCCTGATTGACTTCTGAGGCTTGCTCGTAAAAACACGTTAGGCGAAAAGGAATACTAATGATCACCAGCGCCTGGAAAGCCACGTGGATTGCTTTTTAATTCTGCACTATTGGATTTCTGCAGGTTTTTCCTTGCTTAGCAGGAGTAGACATTAGAATACCAGATGGGCTGGCCTTCAAGGTGCCTTTAGTCGTTCGACTTGACGACGCCATCAGCTTCAAAATCATGGAGACAAAAACGAAAACGACCAAAAGAAATATGTAGATTATATAAGCACATTATATAAGAAATTACTAATCATTTTCGGAAAATGTTTCGCCCGTACCTGCCCGTTGAGGTTGAGTCATCCATGGATGCCGCCGACTTCGGGCAGTTTTGATGCCTATCGGGCTGAGATGTGGAAGAAACAATTTTGATATTGATATTGAATCTGGCAATTGAAGGCTGAACAGAAGCTATTAAGATGGCCACGCCTTCGAAGAAACGCTGCGGTAAGCCACTTATCCCAATTGCAAAATTATTATACTAACTGTATGTTCTAGGTGTTCTTGGAGCAACCGGTGCGGTAGGCACGCGATTCATCCTCCTACTCTCACAGCATCCGTTACTCGAATTGGTTGCAGTAGGCGCCTCAGACAGGTCATCAGGCAAGAAATATTGTGATGCCGTTCGTTGGAAGCAATCGGCTCCCATGCCCGCCAAGGTGGCGGACTTGACTGTCCGTCGCTGTGACCCCGCCGAATTTTCAGACTGCGATATTATTTTCTCCGGGCTGGACCCAGATGCCGCGGGCGAGATTGAGATGGCCTTCCTCAAGGCGAATTTCGCCGTTTTCTCCAATGCAAAGAACTATCGACTGGATCCCATGGTACCGTTGGTGGTGCCCCTCGTTAATGCGGGGCATATTGATGTGATCCCCGCACAGAGGAAGCATTTCGGTCTTGATAAGGGAATGCTGGTGTGCAATTCCAACTGCGCTGTTGTAGGATTGGTTGTCCCGGCGAAGGCTCTCATTCAGAAGTTTGGACCCATCGAGTCAGTGAGCATGGTTACCATGCAGGCTGTCTCAGGAGCCGGTTATCCTGGTGTCAGCAGTACGTATACCCTATCAATCGCCTCAAACATGCAAGTGCTAACTCATTGTACCAGGCATGGATATATTTGATAATATCGTTCCATACATTCCCGGTGAAGAAGGAAAAATATCTAGTGAAGCACGCAAGATTCTAGGAGACCTTAACTCCGATCTAGCTGGATTCAGTGACCAGAAACCCCTTCAGATTTCTGTTGCTTGTAACCGTGTCCCCGTCCTTGATGGTCACACCGTCTGTGCATCTCTCCGTTTCGTTAACCGCCCTCCACCTACCGCAAGCCAAGTACGTGAGGCTTTACGGGAGTACAAGCCAGAAGTCCAGACATTAGGATGCCCCTCCGCTCCCAAAGAGAGCATTCACGTCATGGATGAAGTAGACCGACCACAGCCTCGTCTTGATAGGGAGACTGAAGGCGGATATGCCTGCACTGTAGGCCGAATCAGAGAAGATGACAGTGGCGTCTTTGATATCCAATTCGTTGCTCTTAGCCACAATACTGTTCTCGGGGCATCCGGTAGCAGTATCTTGAATGTGAGTTTTCATTTCCCGCCTACAGTACATGAATAAATGCTGACAAGTCTATTCAATAAATTATAGGCCGAAAGTGCCATCTTGAAGGGCTTTGTCTAGCCTACATTAGATAGGCCGGTGTCTTGGTACACCAAATGCTTGCTATGATACATGCTTGAAATATAGACATGGATATCCTCCCTTCACTTCTCATTAACCTGATCTATCAGCTATCAATTCCCCTTCCGACTCCGTGCTCGTACAAATTCGGCAAAGTAGGGCTGCGTTATTAAACATCCACTGCCCGGATCTTATCCATGCATCGATTGATAGGAATTTAAACTCAAGTTTTAGATTTCTCCACCTCCTATCTATTGCAAATCGATTACATGGAATAGAATACATAGCAAACAAGGAGATATCGAGGAATCATATTGGGATTATAGCAATATATGTTCATCCATATTTTATTATGTACAAGGTACAGTGTATATACAAAAAGAAATAGGTCTCGGACCCGACAATTAGATTCAAAAACTCAAGCAGATGAGAGCCATCAAGAAACCGTAATGGTTCATGGGCTGATACCTAAGGTAAGATTGCAAAGCCTTTAGCAGCCAAGGTAGATAGCTATATAAAAGTTAGTCATAATGAATTTTACATCAGATAAAGGAATGGAGTTTACATACCGTTGGCGAAAAGGGAGTAGGTATCAGCGTTCTGGATGGCCTTGGAGGCTGGGAGAGCAGAGACACGCTGGTAACCATAGCCGAGATCCTCGCAGAAAGGAGTGACAACAGCAGGGTTGTGGGTGAGCTCGTGGAGAGTGGTGGTGGCCTGGTCCTGACCGTGGCAGCGGTTGTTAAGGGCAGGGAGCTGGTAGTAGCTGGGGCAGTTGAAGACCTGGTTCTTGGATGGGAGGGTGTAGGCAAGGACACCAGGGTGGCAACCGCCTCTGTTATCATTGCAGTAGTAGGTGGTACGGCCAGTAGAACCAGAGCTGGACTCGCGGGCGACGGACAAGAAACGGCTGGCAACCTTCTGGACGGTGCGGCTGTCAGCGGTCTTGAAGTACTCGCGCATCTTGCTGGGGTTTCTCTGAGCAGCGGAAGCGGCAGCTCTGGAGAGGCGGGCAGAGTTGGAGAGAGCAGTTTGGAGGACACGAAGCTGGCTTCCGCGGCAGCTGGAGGTGACAATGTTGGAGCGCTTGTCAATAACACCGGTGGAGTCGTCACCGCCCATAGCCTGTTCAACAGCAGCGGCCTGCTTTCCATCAACATCCATGGTGAGCTCGTTGGACTCATAGAGAGTGTGACCGGTAATGGTGGTTGCGTTCTCCTCAGCGGTAGGGACCATTCCGTGTGCCTTGACAACGATCTTTCCGCCACGGCTCAGGTCGTGAGTAGCAGCAAGATCAAAGGAGTGCTCAACACTGGCTTTGGGGCCAAGGTTGACGAAGTACTCAGGGGTGAGGTCAGACATCTTGTAGCGGGGGAGCATTCCAGTGAACTGGACCTCAGCACCTTTTGTATATAGTTAGCATTATGCATCGATGAGCAGGCAATAATATAGGAGGCTTACCATCTTGGTAGACCATAACCTTGCGGGTTGGGTGCTCATCCATGATGGTGTTGAACTTCAACAAGTTCAAGGTACGGTCACCAGTGTTGGTAATAGTGGCCTTGATCATAGAGTTACCAGTAGCAGCCAGCTGGACATCAATCATGGAGTGGTTGTGAGCAGCAGCTGGGATAGAGGCAGCCAGTGCCAGAGGGGCGCCGAGAGCGGCGAGAAGAGCAGTGAATTGCATCTTGAGCTCAGAAGCACAGAGGCTTAGGGCAGAATAAGTTAAAAAAAAAAAAAGGGAAAGGAAAGGTAGGGAATGTAGTGAATGACAGTGTAATGAATGACTATGTAGGGAATGACTGAAAGGACTGACTGGTCTGGCTTTCGAAAAAGGCGTTCGTTGTGGTGGTGAGAACCTCCTTTTTATATCTTCTTCAGAGCACACAATCTCGCCCTTCGGATATATCCTAAGGAAGAGCTGACGCTCCATCCAGCCCTTCGCAGTTGGAGCTAACTTGTATCGAACATGCAATAGCAAAATCCCCGGGATGATATCATATCAGAAGGACGGTATAGCTTGGACAGGGAGAAGGCGATGTAATTGGAGGATATAATTCGCTGCTCGGCACCCATGTGTACAATGTGATCCACAAGTAATATAACTTCACCAGGGTATGAAGTCTTTAAGTTCCGGGAAAGGCTTACCTCTTGTTAGCAAACGCCCTGTCCAAGGGCGGAGTATCATTCCGAACGCTAGCTTGTGAAAACAATAGGAGGATGATCTTATTTTAGACCGACCGAGACACAAGGCAACTGGTCGTTTTGTGGTCTGCGCAAATGCAGGCCCCAACGTCTGTCTCTGCCCTGCATAAGGGATGGATATCATTTCTTTTCCAAGGACATGCCACCATTCTAGGTGAGGTGCTTAAGATTTTCGCGAGTCACAGCAGTGGTACGGAGTACTCCGTAAAGGTTGGGAAATTCCGGGTGCATAACCATTAGCCTGGCCATAGAAAAGGGATTACTTCCTCATTCGGAGAACAACGAACCAGATATCCACTTAGTCGTGGTATGTATGCACTTCTCCTATCATTTTTTACCAGGGTACAAGGTGTTGGGCTGCCCCTAGAGCTTCAAAGATTGTCTCTATATCTCGTTCTCACAATCCTGATCCATGTAATCAATCCACCATCTAGCTGGCGAAAACATTTTGTGGCCTTTATTTTGTGATCTTCTCCGCATTACTGGAGCCATGGAGCACAGAAGTCAAGCATTATGGCATATCAAACCCACAGATCGGCTTGAAAGAAAAGTCTGGAAAAGTAGCCGTACCACAGCTAGCCTGAACAGGTAGTTATCTAGAAGAATTCATACCACACTTTGAACGAGCGGGTTTTGCAGGATAGATGGGAATGTGGAGAAGAGTTATGCATGGCATTTTCAATCGTCATTCCTCTATTGATATACAGAGTACTTGCTGTAGCATCCGAGAGGTGGTGCGACGGTTATTATCTGAGCTTCATAGCTGCCCTGCAAAACCGCGGAAGGGACATTAAATCTGATCGAGAATAACACACTCCGTACAGAGTATGTGCCGTTTGTATGTCAAATTCGACATAAACCTAGAGGCAAGATTTGGACATGTGTAGGGCGTATGACCGATCTTCACCTCAAGTAGAAACGTTGCGAGGCATGAGGATCGCCATATTTTCTAAGACACGGGAGAGCAACTTCGGAATGTTTTTACCGGCATCAAAGGCGCGGATGGCGGTAATTCAACCTTGAGATCGGCGAAAGTTCCATTCAAATGGATGAAACAGCTAACTTGTGCTAAGGGGAAAAAAAATTTTTTGGCGGGCATACCAAGTCCTCTGGTTTGGTATCTCTGTTCACCTCTGGATATTACCAATGCATTCAGGATGCCAAAAAGTATAAGCAGCCTTAAAGCTGGCGGTGCATCTAAGCCTTTGACATGAGGAAATCTGCCCAGTAGTTTGCAAGGTTGGTTATGGAGTATCTGTTCCGAGGGTAATAATGATGCTCTACGGAGTACCTGTTTGCTGGTATTTGGCATATGCTGGGATCTATGGCCACGACCACTCGTACGAATCGAGTCCATATATCTCCGCTTGGTGAGGCTCTCAACATCGAGTCGGAATTCAGCAGAAAGCCAGGTGACGTGATGAGGATCAGCCACCTTATTCTTCTCGGTGTTATCCATCAACTGATACAGCGTGCTGGTGCATGCAGGCTCCGTGGTCTTGGAGTGGCTGTGAGCTGGGCATATTATCCTTTCAGCTTTTTCGACCGGAGATGATATAATTCCCCATCCCGGATCCTGGGTTCAGGATGCTTTAAAGGATGTGGATCATGGGTTAAGGTCGATTGCGTGTCTGTCTGAGGTTGTCTAAGCGCAATCATGGGGGCTGAAGCCACTTCTATCACCAGCTTCCTCACTGTAAGAAAGGGCTGCAATGTGGCCACGCTATCTGAGACAGGAATTCTATCAGGACAAGATCGGTGTATGAATAACGTGAAGCCACAGAATGCCGAGAAACTGACAGGTTCAGGAGGTGAAGACGAGTTGAAGTTCGCATTTCCCCTTTTTGGACCCACAGGTGGTGGATGATGACTAAGCAAGCACAAAAACGGGTAGCTTCCTCCAGAAGGATTAAAGACTTTCAACGTCGTCTCTACTTATTTCACAGTCGACCATGTTATGGCGTTGAACGGCTTCATTGACCTTGAACTTGGGTCAGTCCCGGCAAAAGAACGGACAGAGCTTTTCGAGCATCTTGAAAGTTCGTCAAATGGCTGGAAATATGATACCCCTTCTTACTGAGAAACATTGGTCAACCACTCACTCAAATGAAGATACCCTTTAAATGTCACCAGCATATTTCTTCTCTGTATATCTCCTAGTTACATCATACCTATGATGTTCTGAAGCCGAGTACCAATAAGCCTTCAATACCGCCTCTATGGGAGTACTTTAACATCGCCAACTTTCGACGAACCCCTTGTTCAATGCCCTGGAAACGCGATTCTAATAGCCCCGAGTTACTAGAAATACCTCCATAAGATGATGCCCTTAGAGCCATGGAATATCAAATATCGTGCAGCAGATTCTTTGCGACAAGAGAAGTCAAGAAACAGGATATAATGATCATCATCATCTGTTATCCAGGAACTACCTATGGCAGGAAACTTCCATATATCTTCGGTACATGGTCCTGATGGGAGTGACTGCAAGACTCACGCCTGAGCCCAGCGTCCTGCGTCCCCTGTTTTATTAACAGGAGTAAGGGTATATTCCACGGCCGTCAGCAAAACACAAACACCTGATAAACTTGAAGTATACGTTACTCGGTACTTCAACGTGTCTACCATGTCAATGTCTGGTAAGCAGTCTTAACCCTTAAAACATGGGGCGGTAGGAATCAATTCCAGGTAAATGGCGTTAACCAGATGATATCTAGCAGTTGAATATGTCAGGCCAAATTACTGACAGCTACCTGGGTGACGGGGCTGGCTGTGAGTGGATATGTCCGGCTTATTTGGCAACGCCATAGACTTAATGTGTTTCTTTTCTGGCCCTTTAAAATATAATCGAGCGACGAAGGCCCAGCTAACATGAACGACACGGTAGATGGGATTTGGCGAGCCCAACCCCGTAGCCCTCCATGGGTTGAAAATTCGTGCATTTAAGGAAGTCTGAAGGTGAAATCGAACGGGCGCAAAAACTTTAAGACGTGCTTGATAGTCCCATAAAGTGCATACTTCAGGCTTCACACCCGCCTACGGAGTCTTGATGACGTGAACACCGTCATTATTCAATAATTCCTTGACGCGGTGTGACGAATAAACTGGGGACATATTCAGTCTCAGCAGCTCTCTGGGTTGTGACGGCAGTAGACACCATACAATGATGAACAACTAAGCTCCGAAAAAGGTTCATAAATATGGAGAAGCTAACATTGAAGCAGGAGGTGAACCGAGGCATTATCAGCCAGCCTTCCAGGAAGGACCCTATTCCCTACACAGCTTTGAAGGCTTCGGGGGTCACGGACACACCCATGCCGTAGCCTGACAGGCTTTCCAAAACAACCCCTACCTCACCCCTGGTCTTTCGTTCTTCATATCAATATATGGAAGAAAAGTATAATAGATTTTGGTCTCATGATTCTGTTCTCGCATGGATTCCAAAATACACATATACGGAGTATTTAATTCAAAGCTGTCGGAGCTGTCGGCCGCAATTGAGATAGAGCTTTCATGCTGGGAGCCTACTTCAATGCCAGCCATAGTTCTCCGTATTCGAAACGATAATATAGGCGTACCTACGGCCCATGCCCGGCTTGGAGAGCGAGAGACTCGAGTTGTTTGTCTAGGCACCCTGGCACATAGCCCACTCCCCAGGTTACGCTAAAACTGTGACAGTCCGCATGGGGCAGCCAGTGGATGCCAGCTCCAACATCCAGATGGAGCACTTACTTAAAAGTTGGTCAACAGACGAGAGGCACTCCATAACTCACTGTTAAGGACTGGTCGGGAAAGATTGATGATCAACACCTCGACTTATATATGCCTGACTGACAACATTACCAACTCGCACAAAACTTTCATCTGAGCAACTTCGCAAACGAGCCGGAAGAATCGAATTGCACCGAGATAAATCAAAAAGGGAGGCCAGATGTTGTCTGAAAGATCACTAAACGGCTTGGTATCTTCTTATTAGTGAGGGGTGTCGCTTGAAGATGCGAACTCGGACTTCGAGCTCCCGATGTCAGTATAGTAATGCTCGACAGCTCAAGAGCTTCAGCGAAAAACGTGGAATCAGAGGTCGACGTATCCATGAAGATGCTTGTTTCACGCTAAAGACAAACGTGGAAGAGACGTCTCGTATTCCACACTCCGCGACTCAGTGGCCACTCACAAGGCGACTTGTGGCTAACAAAATCATTCTATGCATCCCTGCCAAGGGGGGATTTATCTCATTCGAGTCCACCTCGCTTATATTTTTAGGACCCCCTTTTCCACGGAGCTCGGAGTTAAGCTCCAAATAAACGACGGAAGTATGTGGCCGACAAGGATTGCATAACTGATTGTCAGCCTTTATGCAAGGTACCGGCTGGCATTGACCATGAGCTGGTCCAACAGGCACAACATTTTCATGCATCTCGTCACACATTTCGACTTTCTTTTCTGAGCAACTAGTGAGCTCGCATCCCGCGTCGTCCTCGTCATAACAAATGTTGGCACACAGGCGAAGAAGTCGAGTCAAGTCCATGCCCCAAAACGACCTTGCATGTCTGCTGCCAACTAGCTAGCCAAGGACGTTTCACGTAGTTATGCCGACTTTCCGATATGGAGCCGAGTCGAAAGAGGAATGTAAGTACGACGGGGAACCCCCCAGTGCTTCAGCGTCGAGCTTGTTTCTCTCCTCCGCAGAGCTTTGCATATCGATGTTTCATCGAAACGTTCCCCCCCCTTTCTCTCTCTCCTCCCTTTTCTCGAAGCGTCCAGGGCGATTATCGCGGGTTCTCGATGCCGCCACTCCGATGGAGGCGTATGGAATCAGTCGGCTGTTGAGCCTGGTAATCGCCATCTCAAAGGCTCCAGCCAACCAGAAAATTCAAATGTGATTTCCCGCGCATTTGGTTGGGCAATTCTCCAGTTTGGCGGCGGGACCTAAAGATGGGGATCGACCTAAAAGTCTGTCGCGATGTCAGGGACCCATCAAACTAGCTCGTTTTCTGAAACGTCACTGATTTTTTCGTCTGCTTGCCAGACTGCCCTACACTGCCCTCCAGTCAGATACGGAAAAGATATTCTCATCCTGAAGCAGTTCCTGACAAAACATTCTGTTGCGATGGTGCCTTGGGTAAGTCTGGAGGTGGCAAGCCCTCCCTGCAGTATGTACGACTGCTTGACCCTGTCCTGGCAGATTCCAGGACTGGTTCATGACGAGCGATCGGTCACAATTTACCCAGGAAAAGAAAGTCTTTTTCTCTGGTATCATGCTAACTAGCGTCGGATCTAGCCAGGAGGACTGGACGGTTGGTTGCCCTGGCCCTCTGTTCGTCCACCCGGAATCCCCCACTCAGCCATCTCGATCGCGAGGATCTAACATGTTCAATTTGATATTCCATTAGATGGAATAGCAGTACTCCATACCCAGTGTCGTGCAATTGAGTTCGATTTGCAGTATGATGTGATGATGATACCCTCCTATCACTTTTCTTGAAACAAGACCGATACAATGAGCCGCAAGAGGCTCGGTCCCAAGTCCTTCGTACAGAGTACACGAGTAACTAGTTAGCATTCACATTTTTTTGTGTGATCTGCTCTATTCTTGATCGCTAAAAATCTGGTGCGGTGGCCATTCAGTTGGCGGTGGCCAAGCATCTGAAGCTCCATCCGTCTGCCCAAGCACTGCAAGGCACGCTCGTGTCCGAAAAGTTGGACCGGCATTCCCCTTGCATTTCGACCAAAAAAAGCATGGCTCCGGCCTTAGTCGATCGATCCAGGCGGAGACCGAGATCTGTCTATCTCTGACGTGCGACGTCCTCGCGCCTTGTCCGGTCAAGCAAGGTACCGTCCAGGGCCGGTCAGAGATATATAACCCGAGGGACCATCCCCCTGATACCTACTTCTATATAACCACCATTTCGATGTTATAGACCTTTAGCTCTCTTGTCTATAGCATTTACATTCGTTTGGTGCATACCATACTCTCGTTTTTACTTGCATTCGTTGATCGATCACTCCCTCTCGTTCATTATCTCTTCTATTACATACTTCTGGGGGTATTGTATATATATCACTCTTATACACAGACAAAATGCTGTGCCGGCTCTTCACTCTCTTCATCACAGCTGCACTCGCTTGCTGCGTAGCGGCTATTCCGCTGCAAGGACAGCAATCCAATTCTATTATTGAGCGCACTCCTGGTAGGTGGCCATGGCATCCACACCGTCCCAGACCGCACCGTCCCAGGCCACACTGGCCATTCCCAAAGCCACACTGGCCAAAACCACACTGGCCAAAGCCAGAGCCAGAGCCGACTGCAGTTCCAACTATGGCTCCAGAACCTACAACAGTTCCCCCAACGGAGCCAAGCGGAACCTACCCACCAGACACCACTCCAACCGTTGAGCCAACAGTTGTCCCGACAGACGTTCCAACCACGTTCCCATCAATGACGCCAACTGCTGATCCGACTGTAGCTCCTACCGGCACCAGTGTCCCAACTGGAGTACCAACAGGCGTTCCCCCCATGCCTGGCACTATCCCATTCGGAACCGTCATTAACCAATGTACTGTTAATGGCACCATTGCTCTCACCTTTGACGATGGCCCATACGACTACACCGGGCCTCTTCTTGATATCTTCGCCAAGAATGGTGCTAAGGGTACTTTCTTCGTCAACGCCATGAACTTTGGAAACATCATGGACTATGCCGATGTTATCAAGCGCATGTACAAGGAAGGTCATATGCTTGGTTCTCACACGTAAGTTTTACCCGTCAGTTGATTTTCCAATGGGCGAACTCAATCGCTGATAACATCTACTATAGTTATTCTCATGCCGATCTCTCTAAGCTCAACTCTACTGGAATCGCCCTTGAGATGAAGAAGCTTGACGATATCCTTGCTCCCATCATTGATGGAAACAGACCAACTTATATGCGTGCTCCATACTTCGCCTACAGCGATACTGTCTCCAAGACCATGGCTGAACTCAAGTACCACATGATTGATGCCAACATTGACACCAAAGACTACGAGCATGCCACTCCTGACGGTGTGCCGATCAGTGTTGAAAACTTCAAGAAGGGTCTCGAGGCCGGTGGCACTATCACCCTCTGCCACGACGTCCACCAGACTACTGTTGAGCTCTTGATCCAGCAGCTCTTGGATGAGATCAAAAAGAGAGGTTTGAGAGGTACGTCGTTTCCCTGTTTCGTCCATAGGTTGAATGATCCAAGCTAACATTTTAACAATTTAGCTGTGACTGTTGGTGAGTGTTTGGGAGACCCCCAGGCCAACTGGTACCGCCCAGCGCAATAAATTCCATCACGTAGAGTTGAACTCTTACGGTAATGGAAATTTTGTGAGGGTATGACGGCAGGGTAAGCTCTGCTACGGTGACGCTGTGGAAGGGTGGCCATGGAAATGCACTTTTCATTGCCTAGGGTGCTTCAAGGCACATCCTCCCAGTCGTTTGACCCCAGTTCAGGGACGAGGCGTAGCTTCAGTGAGGTTGAACGCTTCTGATTACTGATCTGCTTGACGCGCTGGGTAACCGTCTGGAGTCATCATGAACTCAAAAATTGTTTTATTACGCACATTCTTTTAATACATAGTTACACATGCACATATATAATGGGAACCTTGAGAAGCACTCTTTTGGAATTTACGTTTTACTATTGAAAATTATCTTTTTGGGGGTTCAACACAATGCTGTCTGCATGGCTTCTCTATTTCATGCAACCAATATAATGCTCATATCCTGGTTTTGACACTTAAGGGGCATTGCTCAAGTCTTACCACTAACCCTGTCCTACCCCCACTTAACTCGCCCTTTATTTTACGGGGCCCTTGCTGAGCCTAGAATTCGGTGTTTAGTTATACAAATGATGCTATAGGCTAGGTTGGAGATATGTTTAGGGGAACCTTCTACTCTGCCATCCATATTGAGCTTGTGTAAATTGCAAGGGCAAGGTTGCGGGACACCCAAGCCTCCCAGACGCAGGGGAACTTTGACCAGACAGAGCTTTAACTCGCGGAAAAGCCCTTACTTAGTAATGTTTCTCTGAAGCAAGTATATACTTAACTAAAACCCGTTTAAGACCAATAATGGAACAGCGAGTGCATCATTTTCACCCAAGGGTCAAAGGCTGCCAATTTAGTATGTTTTGGCAAGGAGATTTTGCGTGCGAATAAACAGAGCTACCACCCGGTCACTACGCCGAGCTGGTAAATTTTTTCATCAATAGCATCACCCAGGGGACGACCGTGCTTGTATAAAATTAGCTGCAATACATTATAAAGCCTCTATCGATTAGTTATGCTAGTGGTACTCCGTATTTCGTGGTGAACCAGCCGCCGATTGCAGATCAATAAGTTAACTAGTGAAATAACTAACTAGTTGGTTGTTAGTAATGCAAATGTTAGTAGTAACGGAGTACGGAGTACAGGCGCCGTGCTCTCTATAGGATCAAGGAGAGCTGCGACCAACAGTATGTCTTTAGGTCTCGAGGGGTAATAAGCGAGACAAGTATGGGAGGGCTGCAAGCAGGAACTGCTCTAATGCGAGGCTGGCCCTTTTCGTGGCGTGGACATGTTTTATTGGACTATCCCGAGCGCCATCTGCCAGTAGGCAGTTGGAACGCGCTCCGTTAGCTCCTGCGCAGCTGTTGGGACGGTGATCAAGCCAGATGAAATGGGTCGTGACTGGTCTGAGTACTGGCCGGTGCTTGTCAGTGTCTCATGAATAGACAGTGCAGCGCTGCTTCTGTCAGCCGGCATGAATCTGATACCAAAAGCTTCACACATTCACGGAGGGCGGATTTGACAGTGTCTTTGAAGTCACGATGCAATGACGACGACACTTGGATTCTCGCCCGGCTTCCATACCCTTATAAAGCCCCGAACGCCTTGCTGTTGTGAGCGAAGTTGCGACGTTGGACCTGCTTCGCTCTCATGGCATTGTTGTGCCGCGACTCCTTGTCTAGTCTGCTGATGCCGATAATTCTGTGGGAGCCAAATACATTTATGTACATGGAGAGCTTCAATGGAGCCTCTGGAATTCATGGCATATTATTTCAGAAAAGCAACGGTTAAGAGGAGGGGCTTGGTCCAACCTGAGGCCAGGTTGTTCTTTACCATCCACCCCCCCGCCTCGGGTAGCATATATTACAGTCGTGATCTACCCCGGATTTGAATAATACCGCTGTATAGTTAGTTACGTGTCTCGGGCAACGATGCCTCCGCTCGACCGGAAACCTACGTTGGACCGAACGTATCTTGGAAGTCGAGTATGCGGAGAGATCTCTGATTCAGGGCATCGATCGTCGTCCGCGTAATTCATTTCCAGGTCATATTAACTATAATACCCAGACGAAGTGTTCTAACTGATTTACAACTATCTCAGACCTGAGTGCTGCCCAGTGTATGGAGACTGTGACAAAGAAAGAATTAGCATGGCTGAAACCGCACGCCAAACCATGTTATCCATTAGAACGAGCATACAAGGTAACTAAGCTACCAATTATCAAACATGGGAGGCTGAAGGGTATGCTGAAACACTTAAGAAGTACTTGAAAACTCGTGCTTTACCTTGTCCTTCAGGACAAGATCTACATAGGCCGATACTGTGCCATCCTGATCTCTAATCGGATAACATCTTTGTGACCTCGCCATTTTTGATCTGATAGACTGGCAACCCTCTTCTGCACTTCCCATTTTCCTGGCAGGGGGCTTACATATTTTATTCGGAACCACGGGGATGAGGAACCATTCACCTAAGTTACCAGATACTCTGGTGAATGAGCCCTGATGAACGTTCTGCTGCACTTGAGCAGTTTCGAATGCAACACTTACACTTTTAATACATTGGAATTACAAACCACTTTAACCCACGTCACTGTATCGCTTTTAGTTGATACCCAAGCCATATATTAAAGCAGAAAACATTCAGCCACGCAGGCTACCGTGGGGAAATTGATGACGCAGTTGCAAGAGCAAAAGAATTCAAGGAGATGGTAACTGCTTCAGCCTCGGATAACAAACATAACCAAGAGACGACCGAGACGACCGAGAAACATTTGCTCTGGCCAGTTGATGACTTTGACGAGGATAAATGATCACCTGGGTAGTTACTCAAGTTAGGGTAGGCATCAAACCTCGTCAAGAAAGTCACATATAGTGCATCCAGAGATCATGACTGAGGTTTGTATAAGTGCGAAATAAATGTAACAAATGTAATAAATATATATAATGTCCAAAGAGCATAGACTCGCGGTTCGTCGCTTATAGCGATTCGGCGCTAGCTAAACGCCGGTTATAATATAGATTACATAAGCACATAGCTTGAGTGAAACCAACATCGGCTGAGATGCTGCAGCGTCGACATGTTTAATTGAAGCCGGCCACATAGCTTGCAATGGAACGGTTAATGTCACTATGGGCTCGGCCAGCAGTCGGCATACGCGCTGCAAATGCAATCAAGACGGCTGGGATGTCAAGATGCCGAATACCGACTCGAGGCTTTGCTACTCAAACTCCGTTGCGGCAGCAAACGGCTCCAGCCAGCCCGCGGAACTTGAAATGGGATAGCAAGAATACATCTACAATGTAAGTGGGAAGCTATACATTTCCTTGAGTTTATATATTAATATGTTTCTCTTCTTTAGGTACTATACAATTAGCATCATCATCGGAACTCTTGCAGTCGCATATGGCTCTGTGCCCATGTATAAAATGGTTTGACGGCCTCGACCTGCCCGTTCTCAGTCGATGCTTACCATATTTAACTCTCCAGATATGCCAACAAACCGGCTGGAATGGGCAACCTGTCTCAACACATCTCACAAACACCGATACGGGGTCTCGCGTTACTCCCGTCACAGACTCTCGCCGTCTTCGAATAACATTCAATGCTTCCGTATCCGATGTTTTGCCCTGGAAATTCACTCCCCAGCAGCGAGAAGTGCGAGTTCTTCCCGGAGAAACGGCATTGGCCTTTTATACCGCTTCGAATAAAGGTGACCAGGATATCATCGGCGTTGCAACATATAGTGTGACTCCAGCTCAGGTTTCGCCATATTTCAGCAAGATTCAATGTTTCTGCTTTGAGGAACAGAGACTGAATGCTGGAGAAACTGTTGATATGCCTGTCTTCTTCTTTATTGATCCAGATTTCGCCAAGGATCCTGCCATGAGAGGAATTGACACCATCACACTATCATATAC
>NW_003315273.1:107264-117208 GCF_000151505.1 Trichophyton verrucosum HKI 0517 | reverse complement strand
TTCGGGCCCAGCGGTTGACNGTTCAAGGGTAGGTGTTTTGACAATACGGGTGTCTTCATCTGTAGATAAAGAACGAGATTCGAGTCGCACGATCGGCCATCAGGGAGCAGGGAGTCGAATCCTCCTTTCCTGTATCTCAGTTGCTACTCTCCTCAGGCGGCCGGTTTGCTTTGGTGACTTTGTTGGACGCCCTGCAGGCCACATCGCGGACATCTGACAGCAGTTATCGGTAAAATCCTGGCCATGTATTTAACCATGAAAAATCCTGCGTGACAGTCGCTAAACGCAGACAACCCCCGGAGCCAGTGACATCCTCTTACCATATCTTTTGCGGAGGTGCTAGACGAGCTGTGATTCGGGGAAACCGCGTGAGAGGGGGAGTGTGTGGTTGGAAAGCCTGGTCGAGGGGAGGCCAATCCTATCAAACAACCATCAGTGGTACATCCATCCATGAGGATCGGAGCCCTGGTATCCATATAGTCCATGTAAATCTATAGGTGTGAATACCGGCTACCAGGCCACTGTTCCGCATGGAGTAAGTCGATATCGCGACCGCAGCCGTGCGTGCATGAAAGATAAAGTATGCAATCCCCTCCCCAGACCCAGAGACAGCGGTACGGGAAAGCACATAAGTTCAAACGCACTTAAGCCATATAAATAAAATATAGTAAACGGAAGCCACACAAACATCCCTCCCGTTTGGTCTGCCCAATGGGCCGGGGTGATAGCTGTTGGTAAAATTGAAAGCATTGTTAAAAGGTCGGGCGATCGTCCCGGCGCTATTGACGGTGGACTCGTTGATATATTTTATTTAGTAAACACGCAAAGAGATGAGTCTTCAATTTGTCGAGATATCATATTGTCCCATCTCCATAAAAGCGGGAGCGTGAAGGATAGGTAGCAGATGATAGTCATGCACCCCCCTCGCACGCCGATCTGCGAGGTTGTTTGCAATGCGAACTAGGAGGACGTGTTGGCATGTTGAGGGATTGCGGTTCAGACTGGACCTGTCAGCAGTCGATTAGTCTGTTTGCCCTCAGTTAGTTAACTCGTTAGCTCTGTTTCTGTAGATGTGTATATGTGGAATCGGCTGCGGAGTCTTCGACTCCTGGTTGGTCTGCCGAGATATATAAAGTGTCTTCAGAGTCACTGCGTCTGCAGCGTAAACATCCCTCCCGTACGGAGTACACATACTGATATTTATACGTATATGCTCCGTACGTACGGATAGGGAGAGACGGAGAAGCCTGAAGAGACCAAGGGGGGGGGCCATCCTGAAGAAATGACTGGCGGATAACCGCATCTCGCGTCCAACGGGACCCTTCATCCACCAGGCTGCCATCCTCGTATCGGGCATTCGTATCGTCCCATCTCCCAAAATCGACTGATGATTGCGCTGAGGAAGCCCAGAAGAAGACGCAAGCGTGCTTGATAAAAGAGGGCCAAAAAAGCAACGGGAAAGGAGAGCGATCAGAAGCCCACTAAAGACTATTGCCAAATAAACGGCAGCCAAGAGTGAAAAAGCAAGCATCTTCCCTTATATACTTCCCACGATATTATAGTTGAGCCCGTCCGTGTTCGAAGAAGTCCGAGTGTCTAGATATCTGGCGTAAAAATGTAAAAAGTCGAAGTATAGACGTAGCTGGAGCTCGCGCTGGTGGCAGGACGGTCCCCGTAGACTGGTCGAGATATGCTCCGTCCCAGCAGAACAGGCAGCATGGGGGAGCAGCCCGTCACCAGCCAGGCGGTCCCCAACAGCAAACGGCCCGCACGATTAGAAGGGGAATAAGTTGACCTGTCGCATTCGCAGACAACCCTCCCCCCCGGCCGTCCACTGGTCAAGCCATGCTGAGCTAGTTACATGCGTAAGTGGTATGTATACACATGCAGTACGGGAGGGAGTGTGAGATACCACATCTTCGACACACTCACATCCTGACATGCGCCGGCGTGGGGAAGCGGGCATCGTTTGAACAAGCCCAATATTTCGGCTTATCCATGCTGCTGCTGCAGGCTGGCCTGGTCGCCCATCCGTCGTCGCTTTCGTCTCCTCTGCTGCTGCTTGTTCCCCGTCCCTTTTCCCTTATTCTTCCTCTCCTCCCTCCCTTTCTCTTCTTCCTCTCTTCCTCTGCTCCATCCAGCCGCGTCCTCCTCGCCCTGCCCCGTCATGTCCACTCCTTGCCCTAGCCATGCCAAGTCGGATCACAGCAGGAGATATTGCATTCTCGAGCGGCCCTAGAAGCAGAGTTAGAAGCAAGATAGTGATGGGCGTGGCTTGTTGGTGACGAACCGCGCTTTTCTGAGGATCTGATACGGAGCGTCCGTCCGCTGGGCCGTCCGGGGGTTCTCAAAACAGCTAGGAGGGCGTTGAGGGAGCATCCACGAGCGTTGTGAAGCACCATCTCGCAGCTGCACAGTCGAAGTCGCAGCCGAAGCCGTGGATATTCTGTTTGGTGCGGTCGAGAGAGCAGAGTCGAAGACGAAGTGACGTTGAAATTGAGTCGAGATGGACGAGCCCGAGTACAAAAACAGCACCACCACCACTGCCAACACCACCAACACCACCACCACCACAGGCAGCCCGAAGCCTAAGCGGACGGCCAGCGGCCAGATGAAGCGCGTATCGCGAGCCTGCTACAACTGCCGCCGCCGCAAGTCGAAGTGCGACCTGTAAGTCCTCTCTGCCTGCTATTCGAGATGTCTGGATAAAGTCTCTGACGGCTGCCATAGGGACAGCAACGGCCGGCCGGGCCAGCCGCCCTGCAAACGGTGCCACAACGAGAACCTCAAGTGCGAGCTGGGCACGTCGAACCGCGGCGGGAAGCGCATCAGGAACACCATCAAGGCCTCAGCGGGCGCATTGGGGGCTTCGTCTGCGGTGCCGCCGCCTGCGCGGCCGCCCGAGACGTCCATCAGCCCTCAGAGCACGGAGAACTACAACCAGAGCAGATACATTAGCCCCTACAACGAGCACGACCGCTACGGTCCGTCGGAAGGGCACCGAGACACCTCAATGGACGACGACGATGACGAGGACTCGACAGGCGAGAGCGCAATCGGGTCGGGTGCGTTGCGGAATCCCTCTGACGCCTGGCAGCGGCTCACCAACGTAGCCAAAAGGGGCACCGACGCTCCCCGGCCTGAAGGTGGCAGCGGTGGGAGGGCGAATACCAACGGAGCCGGCGCGAGAAAGGGGATATTCGCCTACCGCCTGGTCGAGAACGAGGTGTTGACCCATGGCCTGGTCATGCAACTCATCACCCGCTATGCAGACAACTACCACTGCTATTTCCCCCTGGTGCCGCGCAAGTACTTCAACTCGGCCTGCCTCGACCAGTTTGCAGAGGAGAAGCACCTCCTTACCGCGGTGCTCACTGTGGCTTCTAAGGATCTCACCAGCATGCCCCATGTTCACCAGGGCTGTTCAAAGTACATGCTCGAGCTAATATCGGGCATCGCTGCTGGTGCTGACTGCGACGTGGAGGCGGTCGAGGCCCTCCTGATACTGGCCGAGTGGGAACCGCAGGGCCTCCGTCCTTCCATCGAGCCCGTCGGACGTGGAGAGGAGGATCGTGCAGCCTGGATGCATGTCGGAATTGCTCTGAGATCGGGCTACTTCCTGGGCTTGGACAAGACCTCCTTCCGCAACGACGCTGCCACGGGAGACACTCAGGCCGACAACCGCAAACGACTGGCCTGGGCGAGCTGTTATGTATCTGACAGGCTGATATCGGTACGTATCGGACGAGCATTCTGGTCTCGAGGCCCCGGGCCAATGACTGGTCTGGTCAGCCATGATTTCCCGTCTCTGCAGCCTCAATCGCCCCATGACGAGGACTATTCAAAAATATTCCAAGCCATTCTCGATCTCACGCAGTTGTACGGCAACGTCCACGATGTGCTGTACTCGGGCATGCGGACAAGCAGGAATATGATGCTCATGGGAGACTACGTAAAGTACATTGACGATTTCCGAGTTGCTGTATCAAGATGGTATCGTCTATGGGGCAAGATGCCATGTAAGTCTTTTTCCTTGCATTCAATATCGTCTTATGAATGATGTATACGAGATGCTAAACCGTACTTAGGTGCCTCAAATCTCAATGTGATGCTCCAGATGTCCTACGAGTACCTGAAACTCTACATCAACGCCTTTGCTTTCCAGGCTGCCATCTCCCAGGCTCTGCACAAGCCAAAGGGCGATGACTCCGTCAGTCAACGTGACCATTTACGGGCTGCATTCAGTAACGTTGCGTCTATGCAGGATTCACGGTTTATCTATGAATCAGTGGAGGCGGCCAAGTCCTATTTGACCATATTAACCAATTACGTTGATCCAGAGAGACATCTACATTTCATGCCCCTGAGATTCTACCTGTAAGTTCATCTTCGGATAACTTGAGCCTAGCAGTTAATAAGAAACCAAATTGATAATCCTCGCCCATGCAGGTACGGCATCTACGCGGCCGTCTTTTTATACAAGGTTGGATATCTTTCCTATCAAGGCTGCTTGCTCCATCTACCACTATCAGGCTAACAACACCCTTCGCCAGGCACGCTCATTCGGTGTCCTCAACCAGACAGAAGAGGCAACCGTCCAGAAGATGATCGACGAGACAATAGATCGGCTACGCAGAGCTAGTGCCAGTAACGACGACGTTGGCTACCGCTATGCCCGTCTCCTGGAGCTGCTCTGGAAATCAAAGAACTCGGTCTCCAACCCTTCCATTTCTGCGATCACTAACGGCATTAGCAGCAGTAACAACAACACCGGCAGCAGTGCGAGCAACAACCACAGCCGCAGCAACAACACCAACAATAACGGCAGCAGCAGCAGCAATAATAATAATAATAATAACAGCAATTCCATCTTCGCCAACACCAACACCGCCGCCAGCCCGAACGCCGTAAACAGCAATAGCAGCAGCAACAACAGCAACAACAACAACAATAGCACCGGCATGAATGTCATGCATGAATCCCAGCCGTCCAACGGAATGCAACATGAAGTCCCGGTGACCTGTCTCCCGGAACCGACTTACATGCAGTTTAGTCCAGCGAATGACTTTTCATGGCTCGATCTGGGAGCTGTTGGCGATTTTGTATCAGGCGATTTGGTGCCAGCTGCTCCGCTACTGGGGTTAGACTCCTTTCATACCCTAGACACGGGGTATCAAGCTGAGAATCATGATCATGGACAGCAGGCTTGGCCACCTGGTGGTTCAGAAATGAGTGATGTGCTCCTTTTCTAGTTACCTTTCCTTCTGACAAACAACACCAACAACACCAACAACACCAACTCTACTCACCAATCCTCCCTCGAATCCGATCCATTGCCGAAAAACCAAACTCCCCCTCTCCCTCCGTACAACCTCCTTCCTCCGTGAATGGTATTTATCCGATTGTTTTGTATACGCTTTGAATATTTTTTCCCTTCTGGCACGATCGACCGTCATTCACCCATGCATTGAAAAAGAGACGGAGTTCGTTTAGTCCCCCTCTTATTACTATTATTATTATTACTTTTCATGTTCTCCCGTTCGCCTCTGATCCCCTGCTGCTTCTCCTCATGTGGGGTGAGAGCGACAGCCTGGGAGATACCGGGAGTTTTAGCCGGAGATTTAACCGATGCCCCCTGTCATCCCGCGCGCCGAAAATATAAACCAGTATCAATCTATGGAGCCAACCCGTTTTGTTTGTTGCTGGATATGCATTCCTACAGGCAGTGACGAAAGAACATAACCAACATGGCTGCATTGAATGATATTGAAGGACGACTTGCTTTGGTCACCGGCGCCTCAAGTGGGTAAGTCGGCATTTTTCATCCACATTAATCATGCTACTGGCAAGGTATTAATGCTATCCGCTCAGAATCGGCGCAGCTTGTGCCCGCAGGCTCGCCAGCCGGAGTGTCCATCTTGCATTAACCTATGCGAAAAATTCGGACGGCATGAATGCTGTTGTCAGGGACATCAAAGAACTACCGTCGTCATCCAATCTCCACATATCTGTCCACCAAGTTGATGTCGGACAAGCCGAGCAGATCAACCGGCTATTCGTCGAGATCCCGGCGGAACATGGTGGCCGTTTGCCCGATATCCTTGTGTCCAACGCGGGATACGGGGTAAAGATACCTCAGATATGGGATATCTCGTTAGAGGAGTTTGACCATACTATCAACGTGAACCTACGAGCATCATTCATCCTTGTCAAGGGCGTGGTTGAGAATATGAAGGCGCAGAAATGGGGTCGGATCGTGTTCATGTCTTCCATTTCAGCCCATGGAGGAGGCGTTAATGGGTGCCGTATGTGGATCTTCTCTATCGTTTTTTGCATCAACTATTGCTAATAGTGTTTTATGCACGATAGACTACGCTGCTTCTAAGGGGGGCATGACGGGCATGATGAAGAACCTGGCAACTCGTCTGGCACAGTTCAATATAAGCGTGAATGACGTCGCTCCGGCCATGATTGGAGAGACCGGAATGATCCCTGATGCTCGAGCAATCCCAGAGTTCGCTGGCAATATTCCACTAGGCCGACTAGGTACGCCAGATGAGGTTGCCAGTGTTGTCGAAATGTGCGTGACGACCGGGTATTTGACTGGGCAGAGCATCCTCCTGGCTGGAGGACTGAAGTAGGCCTCCATGTCTTCCTGTCTCCCTCTGTTTTTGTATCTGTTTATTTGTTTGTTTCCGCCGCTGTTTGTTGCCTTTGACCGTTCCTGCGCTATCTCCGCCATTTTTTTTTTTTTTTTCGACTAGTATAATAGTCGCTAGCTCTGTATTTCTATTGTGATTTTAGATTCTTGTTATAAATGCTAGATATACCGGGGGAGCTAGTTGTTTGTTGCCTTGGTTGTTGTGTATCATTTTAACTCAAGAAGCTACTCCCTCCCCCGCCGATAACAACAACCTTCACCACTGTCTTACCATCATCATCTCTGTCAGAGGCAGCAAGTCTAAATGCCTTCTGTCCGTCATCCTCACCCAGCTCGACCGTATGCGTAGCGACTTTGTCCGCTACCTGGCCAAAAACTGGGGAGGAAGCCAGCTGAATGGCAGCCGGGTAGCAACGTCCATTATACCGGAAGACACCTATCAGATCAACCTCTCTCAGAGCCGAGGCAGACATTGGAATGGATGGAAGGCTGGGGCCACCCATTCCAATTTGTACCACCACGCCACCAGCCGAGGAAGCATAGATGCCGGCTCGTACACAAGCCGGTGCACCCGTACACTCGAACACGCGGGAGAAGCCGTGGCCAAAGCCAAACCTCCGTAGTAGAGTAGCTGCCAGGTCCTTTGCAGCCTGGTCTTCTTCCTGTGCAGACGTAGCAGTGGAACCGGGGGGATCAAGAACGCATGTCTTGATGCAGCCAAACGGGAGCGAGGAAGCAATGTCCAGTCTTGCCTGATTGATATCTGCCAGAACGATAGTCGTAAAATGCTGCGTGATAGCCAGAGCTGATGCAAGAAGCAAGCCAATGGCACCGGCTCCGAATATCAGCACTGCAGTTTCGCTGTCTGGGGCGGCGCCACCATTCGCAGCCGCGACGGACTTAGCAAGTGCTACGTCTGCTGCTGTTGGTGGGTTGGAGCGATTAATCGCATGCAGACAGACAGCAAGGGGTTCGAGCAGAGCTCCCTGCACATCCGAGATGGAGGAAGGTAAACGATGGCACATAGCGGCCGGGTGGTTGGTGACGTCCATTAGCGTCCCGTCCAGATGGGGGAATACGGCCGCTGAGCTGCGGAATCTCAGGGAGCGACAGATGTTGTATCGGCCCAGGCGGCAATGGAGACACTTTCGACACGGTAGGCCTACCTCGAGGGCGACACGGTCCCCTATCCTGAAACTGTCCGCTGATGATCCAACGGCCACTACTTCGCCGACAGACTCATGTCCGAGAACCAGGGGCTGGCGAAGGACGAAGCTCCCATTCCTGCCGTGGTGATAGTAGTGCAGGTCTGAGCCGCAGAGGCCGGTGGCTCGGACGGCGATCTGGACTTCGTCTGCTGCTGGAGGAGCTATTGGACGAGTTTCCTTTGATCAGTGAGGCATGTCAGAAGAGAAAACGATAACTGCCTAGCGTACGGGGTGTTTAGATGAATTGGTTACGGACCAGCCGAAGATCCTGAGCACCGTGGAGCACCAGGGCCCTGCACGCCATGCTGGCTCTCTGCCTTCTGGGGGCGCTGCCAGACAGGCAGGATGTATGTATGCAAGAATACCAGAGTAATTGGCCTGCCTGGGGGCGGTGGAGGGATGCGTGACGGTAATATAAATGGCCAACTTCCCAGGCGTCAGCTTCTTTGTGAGAGATTATTAAGGACAGGGATGTTCCCTGGTCGGCCGTTGGAGTCGAACGAGCGAGATATAAATATACCGACTTTATATCAATCGCCGAACTGCCGGGAGTCGCCCCCTAACTAACTAGTTAACTAGCTAGCTAGCCCGCTAACCAGCAAACAGAGCTGCGCTTCAGCAAACTGACTACATCCCATTCTATCCCGCTGCATGACCGCTTGCATATCGGGCCTGCTAGCCGGGGCAGTCATCGAGCTGGTTCCGTTCTGTCTGCATCAAGCTATCCAAAATGGGCTTGATACCGTATGGTCCGTTGCCGACAGAGTTCTGGAATATCCGAGAGTAGTATCCAGCTATATCTGGAGCATCCTGGACGGCCAGATGGAAGCCCGCTGAGGCGTTCATTTCGCCGTCATCGTCGTCGTCGTCGTCGCCTCCAGCCTGAGTTTGCCCGGCGGTCTCTCTGTCTATTATGATGGCGTGCATGTATGCTTGTACGTTTGTACGTAACGACGCTCCTTGTCCTCCGGGCGTGAGATGCTGTGCAACAATCGGCGTCAATATGCAAAAAAGCAACGAGAGGCGAAACCAGGACCCGAGTCGGCCAGGTCCTTCGCTCGCTCGCTATGCCTGGAGGCTGTCGTATACGGGAAGCAGATAGTAACTAACTAGCTCTGTCTGTGTGTGTGTGTGTGCGTGTGTGTGTGTACATGTATACGGAGTACGCGTTCTGGCATGGGGTTCAGCCCTTGGGGTCTTGTGATAGATACCGGTTATCCAGACCGCCGCTCACAGATCGCTGCAATGCTATGACTAGCGAAGTAAGGCCCAGGGCGTCGTGTGAGGCTGGCCATCAGCTAGTTATCCCTTCGATATAACACACGGAGTATCGCCGATGGTCGTAATAAGTCCCAATATCAACCGCGCAACCAGCCAGCGGGCGGCGGCTTTCGAGGCCAGCTCCCCCCAGCCGACTGTACGACGTGTGTCATGCATGGAACGAGAACAGAATGCCTTGCATGCTTGTGATTCTGGTCGTCCTAGTCCTGCCATGGCTGGCTGTCCGCCCGTCTCGAAAGCTCACGATGGTGCCGGCCGGTGCTTACAGCCTGCTCCGCCGTGCCACCCTCCAAACGGCGGCCATGTAATAATTTATGGAGCCTGCTGTCTGTGGATATTATCTGCTGCCGTGTAATTGGAAGGGATCATTAACCGCATCATCCCGCTCGAGCTGGAGTCGGGTCCCTTTTTGCTATCCCGCGCTGAAAGGGGGGGGGGAGGGGGGGGATGGTTGAGCTGATATGCCGGCCGTCGCTGGCTCGCTCGCCTCCTGCTTCCCCTGACGCGCTTCATGCGGCTCTCGGCTATCCGTTGACGGGCTTAAATAGACAGTCTCCCGGCTTTTGTTTCTGGTTCATAAGGTACAACGGAAGAGGCCGTGAAGTTGGAGTATCTGGGACGTTGAAAAAGAAAAAAGGGACCGTCAGCGACGCTTATCTTAACCAAACGAATAGCCCGTCGATGATATAAAGTCCGCCTTTGACGGCGACACCCGCAGAGACTAAGAAGCAGAAGATAAAGACGGCGAAGCATAAGACGACGAAGAAGAAGGCCGATATCTGCAGGCAAGTTGT